>NW_007726302.1:880205-893196 GCF_000696425.1 Galeopterus variegatus | reverse complement strand
AAATCCCCAACCCAAACTGACCCAACTATCTTTTTTGTGCCTGGTCCTGAGCTGCCAACTACTGTTGATGTGGTCGACTGACTGTAAATGCGTCCTTCAAATTCTAGAACCTTTTCCTGGTCAATTCACCTTCCCATTCTCTACAATGACTATTTCGAATTGTCTCCACTCAGGGCCAGCCCGTGGCTCACCTGGGAGAGTGTGGTGCTGATAACACCAAGGCCACGGGTTCAGATCCCTATATAGGGATGACCAGTTAACTGACTTGGGAGAGCGTGGTGCTGACAACACCAAGTCAAGAGTTAAGATCCCCTCACCAGTCATCTTTTAAAAAACGAACAAACAAAAAAACGAATTGTTTCCACTCAATTCTTAAACCTCTGACCCTTTTATTCTCAGCATGATATTATTTCATGTTTGACAAAGAAAATAAACTCATGAGATGGGAACTTCCTGATACCAAAGTGAACACCTCCGTCCAGTGGCACTACCCCTCCTTCTCTCCTTCTATAAATCAGCACTGCCCTTACCCAAGGCCGACCCTCCACCAGCCTTTGTCTCTCACCCCTTTCTACCTTCTGAGGTGCCTGACATCATCAATTTTCTCTTTTCTCTCTTCTACACTCACCTCTGCTATCGAAGCACTTCGATTCTTTCAGGCAGCAGTCAAATAGATTCAGGTTTTAGGACAAAACAGATTAAAAAACCTCATCCCATCTCCTCTTCCCCTCCTCCCCAACACCTGTAACCTTTCCATCTCTCACCTCTTCCTCACAGTCCATAGCTGCTGTCTGCAGTTCTTCTCCTTCCACCTACTCCTCAGCCTCCTCCCATTGCTTCTACTCCCCTAACCCCAACAAAAGACCTCTCACCAAGGTCACCAATAACCTTCTGGTTCCTAAACCTAGGACTTTTCTTTTCAGTTCGTATTCTGCTTTCGAGCCTGCTGAGTGCTCCCTTTGTTTTGAAACACTCTTTCCCCTGGCTCAGGCAATTCTGTGCTTTTCTGGTGTTTCTCCTTAACCTCTTGCTAGCTGTTCTTCCTCAGTCTCTTTTCAGGCTCATCTTTCTTCTAACCAGTCTCCACATGATAGGTTCCCAAAGGCTTAATACTAAGCCACTTTCTCTTTTCACTCCAGGCTCTTGCCCTAGGCAATTGCTTCAAATACCACCTATTCACAGGCAACTTAACCAGGCCTGGAGCCTCCTCTGAGCTACATACCCATATACCCAACTGCCAACCTGACATCTCCTCTTACATAATTCAAAAGCACTTCAAACCTAGTGTATCCAAATATGAACTCAAGAGCTGTCCCTGCTCACACTTGGTCTTCCTCAGTTTCTTCTATCAATGAATGGCACCATCTATCTGGTTATGTGAGCTATAAATTCAGCAGTTATGTTTGAAATGTCTCTCTCTTTCATCCACCACATCTAATCCACCAGTAAGAACTATCTGATATACCTGCTAGATATCTCTGGAATGTACTCACTTCTCTCCTTCTCAGGGCCACAACCCTAGTGCAAACCACCATCATCACTCAACAAGCTCTACTGCAATAAGTCTCTCTACTCATTTATCTGCCAATCCATCCTTTTCAAAATACAGATCTGATATTGTGACCACTCTCCCCTCCCCTCATTAAAATGCCTCATTTTAAGATAAGGACAACCATCTTAACAAGGCCTATAAGGTCCTGATGCATGATTTCTGACTCCCAGTTAATTTCATCACAACTCTCTCCTTCTTACTCCCTGTACTCTAGCCAAAATGCCCTTCTTTCAGTTCTTGCTATGTCTGTTCTTGCAAGATGGCCTTTGCATATTCTGTTCTCCTTGCCTGGGACTCACTCCCCTGCCCTTTCCACATAGTTAACTCACCTTCACGTTTTTAGAACACAGCTCAATTGCCACTTTCTCAGACAAGACTTCATTGAGTCTCTCAGGCTGAGACCTATCCCCCTGACAAAAACCCCACTCCTAAACTAAGTCAACTACCTGCTTTCTTGTGCCTCGACCTGAGCTGCCAACTGCTGCTGGAGGGAATCATAGATGTGTTCTACCATCCTCAAATATGTCCTTCAAGAAAGGCCTGCCATCCGTTTATAAGTGGTCATAGCAATGACCACAATTCTAATTTAATCCATATCTCTGACAGCTGCCTGGTGTCTGCCTCCTCCCTTTTATATCATAAGCTGCATGCAGACAGTCTGCTTCACTCCTCACCAATGGATCCTTAGTGCTTAGCCCCAGTGCCTGCCATAGACTGAGCTCTCCAAATATTTCTCAAATGGAGTCTAAAAATTCTTTAAAGTGCCTTACCTTGTAAATCTTCCATTAATTCAAACATCCCAGGATAATTAACTTGAATTTCATCAGTATCCTATTTAAAAAGAAAAAGGAATATTTATTTGACACTCATTATAAAAAACCCAAATTTGAAAAGGGGAAACAGAGATTACTCAGATCAATCTATCAGGGTTAGCAGGAAATATTTACAATATTCTTCACAGAGGTCATCTGGCTTATGCTTGATTTATGAAGATCTCAAACTGCTGAATAAATATTCTCCATGGTATGAGAAATTTTCCTAAAACTCCATCAACTTGTTCTAGTTCTCTCCTTAAGAACAACACAGAATAAATCTATCCTATGCTCTACAAACCATTCTCTTCTCCAAGTCTTTGAAAACTCTTCCAGGACACCATAAATTCTTTTTTGCATGGGGGAGGGGAGGAGGGAGGAGCTAGTCTTTTAGACAAAATTTATAGATCATTACATGTTCTGACTATATTTTTCTGGACACAGTCAATTATCAATCTTTCTTAAAATGTGGCACCTAGAATCAAGGCAAATATAGTCACCTCCCAAGATATTTTCATTCTACTTCTAAAAATGCATTCAATACTACATTGGCTTGTTCAGGAAATGGGCACATTGCTGGTACATGCAGAGTTTATTTCTCAAATAAACTACTGGGCAATGACTTCCCCCTTCTTTTTGAAGCTTGACACAGGAGTTTATTGTTGGTACCGTGGCACAGATCACTGATGCTCTCCAAATATCCAGGTGCTCCTTGACACTTCTCAGCCTCAAACAAACATTTCTTTTGGCCAAAGAAAGGAGGGGCAAGGTAGTAAAGAGTTAATGAGCCTTTTTCAGGACGTCTCTTTGGCTGTGGTGACCTTAGAGGACAAAAGGGCCAGATGGCACAGTTGCAAAATGGGCTGTCCAACCAGCATGGGGCTGCAATGTGACAAAACTTAATTGTGTTAAACACTAAGATGTAGGAGTTTATCTGCATTGGAAATTAGCCCTAAATAAATCTAAATGTCATTAATAGAGGACTGGCTAAATAAATCTTAAAATGTCTATCCAATAAAATACTACACAGCCATTCAAAAAGAATGAGGTAGATATATATAGGTAGGAAAAGATCTCTAAGATATGTTAACTAGGAAAAATCAGCAAAAAAGTGTGTATATTACTGCATATGTGGGTTTAAATGATATAACTGCATTTGGGTCTATGAGGAAAGACTGTTCTGAAAAGATGTGTATGACACAGTTAACAGATATTTGGGGAGAGGGATGGTGTAAGGAGTCAGGAGGGGGGACTTCTTTTCACTTGAGATCTTGCTCTATCTCATTCGCTCTATATATACATTTTATTTTATTTTTTTAAACAAATACATAGATCAGGTTGCATCTATGCTTTTTTAATAAGACCATCTCTGGGTAGTGGGATCATGATCATTTCATCTATATTCTTTTCTACATTAATAAACTATTTTTAACAAGAGAGCCTAAGAATAGAAACAAAATTCCTTCCAGGCTGATACCCAGCCATTAAGCAATATTCTTTGAAAATAATTCTTCCATGAAACCATCTAAAAGCACTGTCTATTTCAATCAAATGAGTACCATAATAACTTTATCAAAGGCCTTATTCAAATTAAGATGGACCATTATTTGCAGCTTTCTCCTAATGTACTAGTCTGGCAGCTCTACACTAAAAGGAAATGAGCTTCATTTAGAATGCCAACTCACTCTAAAATAATTCACTAAGAGGGTCATATCAATGTAAATACAACTATATGATATTAATTTGATTTGATTTTGCTTTAAAAATAAAAATCAATTAACATAAATGTAATATACTTAATGTAGGCAACATAAACCTGTGTAATTGATTATATAAAGCTTTTGTGGATGGAAATATTTAGAAAATGAATTAGGACACGATAATAATGCAGCACTTCAGAGATGGTATATATGCCTCAAAGGATATAACAAATGATCCCGGGAACAAATTCCTTATAATTTTACTACTAAATCAGCAACACTCTAATTTTATGAACTATAAGGAAGATTCTACACCAATATTTTGTATTATATTAATGTTTGAGTCTTTCAGTTCATTTTTGAAGAATATGGAAGGTATTTCAAATTACATTTCCCACTTAACAGAATTGTAGGCTTTTAAAAATGCTATACTGTCTGGTTAAACATTTTTCGCAGAAATCTTTCTAAAAGCATAACCTACTTTACAACTGTAGAAAACCACATGTGGTTAATGTAATTTAACTTTCTTTTTGGACTCAGGATATAATTCCTGTCTTTTTCCTAATGGACAGCAACTTTTGAGTCCCCTAATATTACTGATCAACCTGGATGACCTGGCACAAATTCTTTAACATCACCCCATGAAAATGTACACCACACAAGCACTTGCTTTTTAGAGGCTTTACGTTGACAGAGATTCTTTTTCACCTCAATTATAAGTTTGCAACATAGCAATACAGGAGACAATTCTTAAGAGGGTGGACTGTAAAGGGAATCTTCTCCATGTTATAAGTAAAGTAAGTATTAGAGATTAAGGCTTTAAACCAGTAATTTCTAATCTATTTTCGGTCACAGCAGAGCTCTCAAGGTTGGATGAAAAGCATGGGCATTTTCCTCCAAACATGAACAACAATAAACCAATTTTGTGTACAACATCTCAGTGTTATTGGACACTCTAAAGTCTACTGAAAGGCTTACTATAAATCCAAGAACATCAGGCAGGGACTTCTGTCTGTTTTGATCACTGCTATATCCAAAGTACTTAGGATAGTGCCTGGCACACAGAAGGTGCTCAATAAATGTTTGTTGCAAAACTGAATAAATAGATGAAACAGAATAGAAAGATGTTCATTGTAGCATTGTCTCTATTGGCAAAAAATCAGAACAAACCTATATGCCGTTCTCAGGGAAATAGTTAAGTAAAACTCTGGTGGTACATTCACACTGGGGAATAATATGCAGAAGCTAAGAAGGAGGGCAAATATATCCATATTGACTTAGAAAACTCTCTAAAATACACTGTTCAGAATAAAAAATAAGTTTCAGAAGTATATACATACATACGATTGTCTACATACAGTATGGTAAAGTAGGTTTTGCTAAAAAAAACAAACAAACTGGGAATATTACACACCAAACCGACAACAGTAGCTACATCTAGGGCAGCAGTTCTCAAAGTGTGGTTCATAGACTCCTGAGGTCACTAGGACTCTTTTGGGGGTCCATGAAGTTAAAACTATTTTTACAGTAATATTGAGATGTTATCTGTCCTTTTCACCTCTTATTTTACAATGGGATTTTTCAGTAGCTACACAGCATGTGGTAAAGCAACATATTCCAATGCAGATGCAGACACGAGAATCTAGTTCTCTGTTATTAAGGTATACATTAAAGAAATTTGTGAAAATGTGAAACAATGCCATTCTTCCCCTCAATGTTTTTGCTTTGGAAAATATAGTTCTTTTTAATGAAAAATATGTTAACAATAATATGTATATATTGTTAGTTTTAAATGAATTAATGAAAACTAAAACAAATTCAGTTTTAATTTCTGACATGATTAATATTTATAGATGTAATTCACATAAATAAAAGCCCTTTAAGGTACGCGATAATTTTTCAATGTGTAGAGGGGTCCAGAGACCAAAATTTTGAGAAATGCTGCTTTCAAAAGAGAGCTATGATTTTTAGAATTAAGGAGAATGATAGACTTTCACTTTATCTTTATAGTTTAATGTTTACAACCAAAATATATTTGTGTATTACTTATATAATTTAAAATATATTAAAAATAAAGTGATCCCGGGGCCGGCCCGGTGGCGCACTGGATGGTGCGCCGCTTGGGAAGCGCGGCGGCGCTCCCGCCCGAGGGTTCGGATCCCACATACAGACCGGTTCCCGCTCACTGGCTGAGCGAGGCACGGGAGCGGCGCCGAGGGTTGCGATCCCGTTACCGGTCCCCGGTCCGGTACGAGGGCAACACTGAGGGTTGCGATCCGTTGCCGGACACGGAAAAAAGACAAAAAAGACAAAAAAAATAATAAATAAATAAATAAAGTGATCCCTGTATTAACAATATTTGTTTTCATTACAAAGCAGAGCATTCATGTGAAGCAGAGTTTTCAGATTTCCAGCTCCTCAACATCTCAGAATGCATTTTCTATTGACTCAGGCCATTTAAAAGTTTACAAAAGGTCAACCTTAGACAAAGCTGTAACATCTTGAGGGCTGTTTTAGTTCCTAGTCTTGTCTTCCAGCCTGCTATTTCTTCCCTTCCCTTGAGGCACCCTTTCCGATATTAGAAACCCTGCTGGTCCATGCCCCTTGCTTTCTATCAAAACAAGGAAGGATACAACAATCTATTTTTGATTGGTTGATTTTATGAAACATACACTATATCACCTCAATCAGCTATTTTAATTTGAAGCCTATCGCCTCTAATTAGGCCATGAGAAGCTTTCTTCATCAAGAAATTCATATTTCTTTCTATCAGGTTTAGAGATGTTTCTAGGCCTAAGGGGTTTGAAAAATCATAGTAAGTCTATCCAAACATCTCTGAAGAGAGTATGGCATCCTTCAGAATGACTTTGCTATTGGAGGGAGGTAGGAGGGGCAATCATTTTCTCTCCAGATGACTGTCTCTTGGAAGCTGTCTTGGAAAGTGCTAAGAGTAGAGGCATGGGGAAAGAGGAAGGCAGGAGACAATATTTACTGAGCATCTCCCACAGTCCAGGCACTTCACAATCCTTTACCTTATTTAACACTAACAGCCTCCTGAGGTAACATTTTAACTTTTAAAAGAAATGAATGCTCAAAAAGGCAAAATAAATTGTGCAAATTCCCTTAGCTAACAAAGAAGTGGGGTAAGGATCCAAGTTATACCACTGAATACCAATGACCTATCCTGTCCCTGTACATGCTGACTTCATGTTTCTTTTGCACTGACTGCCTACAGGTCCTCTTTTCAGATCTCTCCAGCCATAAGAGAGAAGAGCACCTGTCCTACTTTCCCTAAACTTGATCTAACCCTAGGCCTTCAGAATGCATATTTTCTCCTGTCTGTCTCAACTGGCACTATTTTGACTAAGGGATGGTGGTGGGGATAGTCCTGTTAATGCCCCTGTATATTCCCCTTTTTTCTATTATCTGTAATGTTCTAACTCCCATTATTTCACCTATTCCTTGATTTAAAGATTCTGATGGAGTACTATGTTTAGAAATTAGTCTTCTTGTTAACTACGGTAAAGATTTTTTTGAGCTATTTATTCAGGTAACAAATACTAAAAATTTTACATTCCTATTTTATGTCAAAAAAGATGTGTTTATACAAACTAAACATAGTCAGCAAAAACTTTTCCTTAAAAAGAGAGCAAGAGAAATAGAAAGTGCCAAATCCTTTCCATAAAACCATCAATATTTAATTTTCTATTTTTAAAATGAAAAGAAGTTGTTTCTGAGCTGTGTAATTAATAGGTTATTTAATTCTCTTGATAGTTACCACAGTCAGTGTATTAAAACCAGCTCTCCCAAGCAGGTGTCCTAGGTCATTGACAGCAGTGAAAGGAGAAACGTGTGGAGCAAATCCTCCTTCCCTTTCCGTTTCTGCTAACTGTAATGAACACCGAAGTTCATAGAGTGTGTCGCCTCCAAACATTGCACCAACAAACACTCCATCTGGTTTTAAAATATAATGAATCTATAATAAACACAAGACAACAAAACTTTTCAAAATTTTATATATACAAATGTTAAAAGAATATAGTTCTAAATCAATATTTTATAACTACCATTCTTATTTTTCCAAATTAATAATCAGAAAATTTAATAAATAACATCTAATGTGACCAACTGTCAGAAAGTCATTGCTGTATAATACAGTTGTAAAGACAGAACAATATGAGGGTACTTCAAAAAGTTCATGGAAAGATTTGTATTATCTTTTAATTCTATTTTTCCATGAATTTTTTGAAGTGCCCTGGTATATTCACTAATATTATTAACATGTATTATAATATGTACATGTTTTCAAAGTTTCTAATAGACATGACTTACTTTTATAATCAGAAAAACACGGAAAGAAAAAAAAATTTAAGTATGGTGAACTGCAAAAATCACCATCCTCCCTAATCTGTGCCCACTGAAATGTCATTTTGTAACAACTCCCACCAAGAGATGGAGTCTATTTCCTCTCTCCTTGAATCTGGGCTGGCCTTGTGACTTGCTTTGGCCAAAAGAATACAGTAGAAATGACAGTTTCAAGTGTAAGTCTCAAATGGCCTTGCATACTTCCACCTGCTCTCTTGGCACCCTGCCCGGCCACCATGTTGTGGATAAGCCAGAGCTATCCTGGTGAAGGACGAGAGATGTGGAGCAGAGACCAGCCGGCTGTTCCAGCTGAGGCCATCCAAGACCAGCTAGTTCCCAGACAATCTGCCAGCTGATCACAGACACATGGGTGAGCCAAGCCAGACCCAGAAGAATTCCCTAACTAAATACAGCCCAAATTGCCAACCCACAAAATCATGAGCTAAACAAACAGTTGTTTTAAGCCACTAAATTGGGGATGGTTTCTAATGCAGAAAAAGCTAATCTGTAGAGAAATCATTATGATTCACAACAGTAATCTAGTAACACATTAGTTTTCTTTAAGAAGAAGTAACTAACTTATTTCCAGCTTAAAACTAAAACAACTTTTAATAGATAACTTAAGCAAAATAATGGCCAGAGTGAATTCCAGAGTCAATCGCAAACGTTTGCTCACTGACTCTCTTAGACTACAATCTGTAACTAGTTTTGATTTTATTCTCAACAAAGAGGACCATTATAGGAAAGGGTGGATTCTGAAGTAAACCAGAACCCAAATCATAATAGCTCTTCTAATTAAAGCATTCTCTTAAATTTATGTTTAATATATCATGAAGCAATTACAAAGAAGTATATAAGCAAACTATCTGTAAAATCTTTGGTTTCTTCCCTTATGCCCCTTTAGTGTGCCTTCCTTCTCTTGTCACTAAACTCTAGCATACCAAGATACTAAGATTTAGTCCTCAGCTCTCTGCAGCCCCTTTCTCCCTAAGATGGCTGATCAACTACCAGGATTTCACAAGAATGACTTTCCAGTCTCTATCTTCAGCCTGGCCATCTTCCCAGAATTCTAAATTCATCTTTAACTGCCTATTCCGTGGACATGTGTCTCTTGTCATACTCATCACTACCACCCCCATCTCCCACCTGCAAAACATCTATTCTCAAACCAACTTCCCTTTCCAATTACCATATTTCTGTTAATTACCATTTTCTTTTCCCTTTATCTGATCATTACCATTCTTTTTCCTACTTTTACTAATTATTCCCCCAGGCATCCAGACTTAAAACTTTCAGGTAAGCTTTGACTTCTCCCCCTCTTTGACCGTCAGACCTAACCAATCACCAAACTGTTGATTCTTCCTCTCCAGAGTCCTAAATACCTCTCTCTCCCTTTTAACTCCTATCACTGCCACCTAGGTTGAGTTTATCTCATGCCTGGACCACTGAAAGTCTCCCTTCAATTTAACCAACTTCTTCAGGCATCATTTTTCTAATGAGCAAAATGAATATACCTAGCAGGGTCACTTAACACACATATAAAACAGAGCACAGTAACTGGCAAATAGTAAGTGCTTAGACATGGTTATTATTATTCTGGCCACCAGCTTTTTAATCATGTCACTTTCCTTTTCAATGTTCTGTAGTGGCTCTTAATTACATAAAGAATTAACTCCAAATTCCTTAACCTGGCACCCTACTCCTCCTAAATCCAGTCCCAATATACCCCATCACCCCGCACTATACCAACCCTCTAAACAGGCTTCCTCTTCCTTCATGCTGATGAGGCTATTGTACCTCCCCACCTATCCTGTGATTCTGCATTCCTGGAATGCCTTCCCATTCCAAATCTTACCTACCCTCTAAGGCATGAGAAAAGAAACAAATATAAGTAAGTAGGTTCCAACACACAAAAAGTTAAGGCAATTAACGATAAGAAGGAATCCACATAAAAAATGTCTTATGGTATCAATATTATTTCGCATAGTTACTAAGTTTTTCATAAATATTTAAAACTTATCACTACAATGAGATTTCTTAAATTCTCAGGGAGAGGAAAGTCACCCAATATACTTCTTAATATGCTAAAGGACACCAGGTTTAGCCCACAGAAGATTATTAAACACTTTTTAAAAATTTGATTCCATTCTCCAATTGTCAGAAGTATAAGTAAATAGTTTGTGAAAAAGGAAACATAAAAGTTTCTAATAATAAGTAAAATAACATAGGAAGGAAGGTAGAATCAACATAAGTTTTCTCACCTGTTGAAGTGCTCTAGGAAGGTCATTTACCCAGTGCAAACTAAAATATAAAAACACTTATTTGTTTTATCTTAATTAGTATAACTCATTAGTAAAATTATCCCTAATATAATGATAAGCCATAAAAAAGTGTTAATTTTGAAGTTTGAAACTGCATATCAAAATTCACTGTTTTCATACAAGTTTTAAAATAATAAATATTCCTAGGGGAAAACCTTCCTTCTGTCACACTAGAAAAATCCCCCACGTCAGTATATCACTTCACTTAAGTAAAAAAAATCTGATATAATTATCTGTTTAATTATTCTTCATCACTGAATAAAATCATTCTTACTTGGGCATTTCATCTAAACAGTGCTATTCCTGAGACACGTTTAAAGAAGCTCATCAATTAAATCAAACGATTAAGTTGGAAAAATATAGTATTCTAAGTCCTACTTTCCTAGAAAAAAATAAAATTCATCAGCAGACCTTAAATTTTCCCAGAGAAAGCAGTATTATTCATCAAAAACTTGATTCAGTGAGTTTTCTGATAAATAACATCCCTCCTACATTTTTAAGACTTTAGTATTATTATTATTTGGGGGAGCAGTTTTAGGTTCACAGCAAAACTAAGAGGAAGGAGATTTCCCATATACCCCTGCCTCCACAATGCACAGCCAATTATGAACATCCCCCACCAGGGCGGTACATTTGTTACAACTGATGAACTTACATTGACAAATCATTATCCCTAAAGTCCACAGTTTACATCAGGGTTTACTCTTGCTGTTGTACATTCTATGGTTTTGGACAAATGTATAATAACATCTATTCACCAGTACTGTATCATTCAGAGTAGTGTCACTGCCCTAAAAATCCCCTGTGCTTCTCCTATTCATCCCTCTCTCTCCACTAATCCCTGGCAACCACTGATCTTTTTTACTGCCTCAAGAGTTTTGCCTTTTCCAGAATATCATATAGTTGGAATCATACATATGTAGCCCTTTCAGATTGGCTTCTTTCACTTAATAATATGCATTTAAGTTTCCTGCACGTCTTTTCATGGCTTGACAGCTTATTTCTTTTTAGCAGTAAATAATAGTCCATTGTGCAGATATATCAGTTTATCCATTCATCTACTGAAGGACATCTTGTTTCCTTCCAAGTTTTGTTAATTATGAATAAAGGGGGCTGGCTAGTTAGCTCAGCTGGTTAGAGCATGGTGCTGATAACAACAGAGTTCAGGGTTTGATCCCTGTACTGGCCAACCACAAAACAAAACAAAAAATCTATATATACAAATATAATCTGCTAAAAACATTCATGTGCAGGTTTTTGTATAGACATAAGTTTTCATTTCCTTTGGTTAAAGACCAAGGGGCATGATTGTTGGATTGTATGGTAAGAATATGCTTAGTTTTATAGGAAACCACCAAACTATTTTCCAAGGTTCCCGTATAATTTTGCATTCCCATCAGCAATGAATGAGAGTTCCTGCAGATTTGGTGTCAGTGTTCTGGGTTTTAGCCATTATAACAGGTGTGTAGTTCATCCCACATTTTTTAAGGTGATGAAATAAAATAAAACCAAGAGCTCCGTATACTAAAGAAACCTCTTGATTTTCTTTTGATCATATTTTCTCTCTCCCAGAGTGTGGTTATGTGTGATAGCAAGAATCATATCCTCAGTCCCTGTAGAGTACGGTCACATTTTCCTGGTAGAGTTGGCACCCCCTTATGCTGGACAGAACTGAATACCTATTTCAAACCATATTGTGTTAAGCTCACATTGATCTTCTTAATGCTTTCCAACAACTATTAGATACTTTAAAAACTACAGAGATCATATTATAAGCTCTATCATACTTATGGGGAAACGGAAAGCAACAGAATTAGTTACTTACAAATAGATGAGCTAAAGTTACAGTTCAGGTTCTGACTCCCTGCCTAGGGCTCTTTCCCTTAGACCAAGGTTCTGTATGTTTTTCATTTCATGGCAGAATGTGAGTACTTTCCTAAATTTGTTCAGCACATCTAAAAAAGCAGGGAAGAAATCACGATTTCACTGAAGAAAACAGCAAGGGTGACCAATTCTTTCAGTTTCCCTGGGACTGAGGCATTTCTTGGGACATAGGACTCTCAGTGTTAAAAACAGCAAAATCCTGGCAAACCATGATTGGTTAAAAACAGCTATCAAGGGCCGAGCACGTGGTGCACTTGGGAGAGTGCAGTGCTGGGAGCGCAGGAGTGCTCCCGTGGCGGGTTCGGATCCTATATAGGGATGACGGGTGCGCTCACAGCACTCACTGGCTGAGCGCGG
>NW_007726302.1:876564-879228 GCF_000696425.1 Galeopterus variegatus | reverse complement strand
GCGCTCACAGCACTCACTGGCTGAGCGCGGTGCGGCCGGTCTCAAAAAAGGACAAAAAAAACCCCAAAAAAACCCCAGCTATCAAAAGGGTTGAATTGAACATGGGAGCGTGTCAACCTTTGAAAGAAAATATTTGACTATAAGACCAAAGAAATATAATACCACAGAGAATATATTATTTTCTCTATTAGAGTCTGAGTTCCTTGAGGGCAGAATCCCTGTCTGAATTCATTTTTGTATTCTCCCAAAGCATCTAGCTCAGTGCCTCGTACAGTCACATGCCACATAACGATGTTTTGGTCAAGATGGACTGCATACACAATGGTGGTTGGAGCAATAGGCTATACCATATAGCCTGGGTGTGTGGTAGGCTAGACCCATCTAGATTTGTGTAAGTACACTCTATGATGTTCGCACAACTACAAAATTGCCTAACGACGCATTTCTTAGAATGTATCCCTGTTGTTAAGTGATACATGACTGTATATTATAATCTATTCAATAAATATTTATAAGGCATGTTTGTGTAATAAATGTGTAGGGACATGGTAGAAAACACAAAGGGACCCTTGAGAACTACATTTCTGTGCAGAAGAAGAATTAAAGTTGAAGTAAATACTAGCTTTCCTGCATTTGCTAGAATGAGTTTATAAGGGTGCTCTAAAATTTGAATACTGGAGCCAAAATACTCTTTCACACTCCTCCCCCATCAATAGCAATTCCAGAATACTAAGTTATATCAGGGAAGAAAACCCTTTTCTCACAAATGAGCTTCTGCAAATTATGGGAATTGGAAAAAAAAAATTGAGGTTGTATATCATATTATGTCCACTACGGAGCATAGAATAATTCTTTATAGTTTATAAACCAAGGTAACTGATTTGTGGCTTAAAAAAAGTTATTTTTATTATATTATCTATTTTCTTTGCCTTGTAAAAGTAAAACTTTATGGCATAAATTATCTAATTATAACATGTATTTTTTTAGAAGTACAAATGNTTGGAAAAAAAAAATTGAGGTTGTATATCATATTATGTCCACTACGGAGCATAGAATAATTCTTTATAGTTTATAAACCAAGGTAACTGATTTGTGGCTTAAAAAAAGTTATTTTTATTATATTATCTATTTTCTTTGCCTTGTAAAAGTAAAACTTTATGGCATAAATTATCTAATTATAACATGTATTTTTTTAGAAGTACAAATGGATTACCAACCTTAAACTGCTAACCACCAGGTCAAATGTATTTTCTCGGAAAGGAAGGAATTCTTCATCAGCTAAAACACTGACAGTAGGAATTTCCGTTTCTAAGGAATTTTTCTAATGGTAGAAAATAAAAGATCAAAAACACATTTATGTAGAATCTCAATTACTAACACAATGATTGTTAAATTGAAGTCAATTTATATTTACTTGGCAGTTTTTTAAAACAACATATATAATGAAGGATTACTATCTTTAAACAACAAGTTCGTATAAACCACCAAGAGGAAGAACAGGTGGAGGCTACAGTAGATGAAGGATAATGTGTAAGCATGTCACAAAATTATTTACAAAATTCACAAGTTAAGAAACATCAATAGTCAAATACCAACCAATAGCCAAAAGACATCAACAGCTATGTGACTGTGCTAGTAATCAAAGAAATTCAAATGAAAATAACAATGAGATTCTACTATCTGCCTATCAGACTGACAAAGACAAACAGAACTGGTTCAGTGTTGCCAAAAAAAAGGAGAGAAAATTACTATCATATAATATTGTTGTTCAGTCTTTCTAAGGGCAGTCTGGAGACGTATATCAAAAATTTAAGAATGAACATCAATGAATCCATAAATTCTACCACCAGGAACTTACACTAAGAGAGAAAAATAAATCAAACACACAAAGTTGCTTCCTATAAATATGTTCATTGCAGTGTTGGTCACTTAGAAACTAGTAATATGACTGCCCTTCAATACAAATTCAGCTAAATAAACAATGGAATATTCATATATAGGAATACTTTGTATCCATTAACAAAGATGCTACTGACAGACAGACACATACATTATATTCATTGATAGAAAATAACATTCTGTAAAAAACATGGAATGTTAGCATAATACTGTTTGTACAAAATTGTGTGCAGGGCAGATAGTTACATGTCTGCAAAGGCAGAGACCAAAATGTCACTGAGTGGTAGGACTAGGAGTGAATTTCCCTTTCTCTTTTATTCAGCAGTTCTCCTTTATCCATTTTTCCCTTTCTCCTTTATTCAGCAGTTCTCCTTTATCCATGGGGTGATATGTTCCAAGACCCCCAGTGGATGCCTAAAACTGCAGATGTTACCAAATGCTATATGAAGGTACTTCCAAAAGTTTGTGGAAAAAGGGAATTAAAAAATGATGCAAACCTTCCACAAGTTTTTTGAAGACCCCTTGTATATATGTACAATGTTTTTTCCTATAACTACATACATACCTATGATACTGTTTAATTTATAAATTAGGAACAGTAAGAGATCAACAACAATTAATTAAATAGAACAATACACTGTAATAAAAGTTACGTGGATATAGCCTCCCTCTCTCTCAAAATATCTTAATATTTTCAGACCATGGTTGATAGTGGGTAACTCAAACTGCAGAAGGTGAAACCATAGATACAGAGGGACTACTGTA
>NW_007726302.1:873990-875614 GCF_000696425.1 Galeopterus variegatus | reverse complement strand
CTGTTTGGAAAAACTTTCCAATAGTTTCCTGCAATGAAATAATTAAAGCTGACAGATGACACAAAAAACAAACAAATAAACCCAGTAACAAAACAAAACAACTGTTGAAAATTTCATAGGAAAAACTGTTAACTATAGATTAATTCTCAGCTTCATAAGGGTATTTTTCTGCATAACATCAGTATGGTACAGAAATACTTGTATTAACATATATTAAGTTACACAGATTTAAATATATGCAGCTAACCCTATATTTGATATATGTAACTGTATTTAATTAGAGAACACAGTGTGAATAACCAACATTCTTAGTTTACTAAAAAAAAATAAAAGTTTACTAAAAACAACTACGGAAGGTTCTTTTTTATATTCTTGCCCAGAGAGCTATCTATTCCTATGGCTTCAGCTGTCACCTCTGACAGAGACTTCCAAATAAGAATGATAGCCTTCACTTTGCCAGACTTACCTGTTTCATTTAATCCTCTTGCCAACCTGTTGAGAGGTATTATTGCTCACATTTTACAGAAACTGAGGTCTGGAGAAATTAGGTAACTGGTCCAAAGGTACACAGACAGCAGGTGGCAGAGCTGAATTTTAACCTCTGTCTGTCCGATTTCAAGTCAATGCTCTTAACTTCAACACCCCAACTCCAGTTCTACATTTCCAACTACCTGCCAGACATCAACACTAATGTATATCACCGTCACCTCAAACTCAACATACCTAAAATAGGAATCATGTTTTGCTCCTTGCCCCATCATATCCCTTGACTTTTACCAATCACTGAAATCATAAATTTAAAGATATCTTGCACTTATTCATGCAATAGTAATTTAAGAAATCTTCACTGTATGTTCTAGGTACTAAGAATTTAGTAGTGAACAAAAATGAGCCAGTCCAGTAAAAGAAAACAGACATCAGATAAACAAATACACGTCAGGGGCTAATAAGTGCTATGGACATAAAGCAATTAACCAGTGGAGAGTGGGAGGCACTATTTTATAAAGCAGTCAGGGAAAGGATCTTTAATGGGAAGTAATTTGAGCAAAGATCTGACAGAGGTGAGGAAGTTAGCCACACAGATATCCTAGGGATGAACATAGAGAACAAGTGCCATGTAAAATCCTGGCCTGTTGGAGAGATGGCAAGGAGGCCAGGGTTGCTGAAAAGCAGCAAGTGAGAGAGAAAGTAGACAGGGTCAGAGGCATGATGAAGAGCCAGATCACTGAGGGCCTTATGGACCAGGGCTCTAGATTATTACTAAGTTAGAAGAGAAGCCAACAGTTTTGAGCAGAGGACTGACAATGATTTGACCTATGTTTTAAAAGAATTACTTTGCCCTGAGAACAGACTGTCAGGAGCAAAGGTAGAAGCAGGGAGATCAATAACAAAACTATTCCAATAATCTAGGTAAGGGGTGATGGTAGCTTGGCCTAATATGGTAACGGTGAAGGTGGTAAGAAGTGGTAGAGTTATGGATATATTTTGAAATCCAAATAAGAGTTGCTAATGGATTTGATGTGGGAGGAGAGGACAAAAGAGGAATCAATGAGGGCCGGCCCAGTGGCGCACTCCTACAGTGCGCCGCTTGGGAGCGCGGCGGCGCTCCCGCCGAGGGTTCGGA
>NW_007726302.1:869263-873093 GCF_000696425.1 Galeopterus variegatus | reverse complement strand
CAATATAGCAATACATTTAACAACAAATGGAATGGAAAAACTCCTTGAAAGACACAAAGTATTGGGCCGGCCCGGTGGCGCACTGCTACAGTGCGCCGCTTGGGAGCGCGGCGGCGCTCCCGCCGAGGGTTCGGATCCCACATACGGACCGGTTCCCGCTCACTGGCTGAGCGAGGTGTGGGAGCAACACCGAGGGTTGCGATCCCATTGCCGGTCCCGGTCTGGTACGGGCGCGACACTGAGGGTTGCGATCCGTTGCCAGACACAAAAAAAGACAAAAAGGAAAAAAAAAAAAAAAGGGGGGGGGAATCAATGAATGCTTTTTGGTCTGAGCAAGTAGAATAGCAATGTTTTTGCCCCACCCACCATATCCAACCAGTCATCAAGTTCTGTTCATCCTATGAATTCTCTCTCATACATCCCATGATTTATATCCACTGCCCCCACATGAGTGGGAGGCCTTTATCTCTCATGCCTGCACCATTTTTATCACAGCCTGCTAAGTGGTGTTTCTCTATCCTCTCTCTTCTTCAATCTTTCCTGCATACCATCCCCAAATTAATCTTCCTTAAACGTCATTGTATCACACTGTTCAGCCTTCTGCCTCTGTGTCTTTCCTCCTGCCATGCCCTGACTTCCAATACTTAGAACCACCAATACAAATTCTTTAAAATCCCAGGTCAGATTCTGTGCCTTCTGAGTAGCCTTGACCACATGCACCCCTACCGGTTTCTTCTTTCCCTTAATTCCTGTTGCACTTTAATGACTGTACCATTTCTGTGGCATTTATTATAAATAAAATACTGTTTTGGGAGCCTCATCCCCCACCTCCCCACCCTTGCCCAAGGGTATGTTTTCATCTANGAGGGTTGCGATCCGTTGCCAGACACAAAAAAAGACAAAAAGGAAAAAAAAAAAAAAAGGGGGGGGGAATCAATGAATGCTTTTTGGTCTGAGCAAGTAGAATAGCAATGTTTTTGCCCCACCCACCATATCCAACCAGTCATCAAGTTCTGTTCATCCTATGAATTCTCTCTCATACATCCCATGATTTATATCCACTGCCCCCACATGAGTGGGAGGCCTTTATCTCTCATGCCTGCACCATTTTTATCACAGCCTGCTAAGTGGTGTTTCTCTATCCTCTCTCTTCTTCAATCTTTCCTGCATACCATCCCCAAATTAATCTTCCTTAAACGTCATTGTATCACACTGTTCAGCCTTCTGCCTCTGTGTCTTTCCTCCTGCCATGCCCTGACTTCCAATACTTAGAACCACCAATACAAATTCTTTAAAATCCCAGGTCAGATTCTGTGCCTTCTGAGTAGCCTTGACCACATGCACCCCTACCGGTTTCTTCTTTCCCTTAATTCCTGTTGCACTTTAATGACTGTACCATTTCTGTGGCATTTATTATAAATAAAATACTGTTTTGGGAGCCTCATCCCCCACCTCCCCACCCTTGCCCAAGGGTATGTTTTCATCTAAGTAGTATAGAAATCCCACCTCAATCTTTGTGTCTAGCACATATGTGCTAAAAGAACAAATGAATGTCTTTATGGTCTGAATTAGAAAATGCAAAATAAAATAGTATGGGCATTAATAAAGGCTACTTATATTTAATCACACAGAAAGATTTCTAACCAACTGATGAAATTAATATTTTTCCTGGCTAAAGAAATCAACTTAATCACATTTTCCATGTGAATAGCAATCTTATTTTTATAGTGAATTATCAAAAACATTTGAATAAAGTGGGAATGAGAAACATATATACATTTAAAAAAATTATCTATCAGTAGGAATACTATATAAAATGAATTCAAAGAAGAAAATACTTTAAGAAAAAAATACTTAAGAGGGGACAAAACCATTGGTTCTATCGCTTTAAAAAAACAAATTATACATAATCAAATCTGATATAATAGAAATGTAAATATGATGCAAAATGAATTGATTAGAAAAGGCTTTTCTTAAAATTAGCCAATTTTTTTCCTCAAAATAAATTAAGCCATTGAATAAATGTACCTTATTCAAGTGTTGTGCTATGTAACCTCTTCCACAACCAATGTCCAAAGCAAGGGGGAAATCTCTAAAAAATAGACAAAGAATTTATGCTTTGTAATCATATAGTCCATAAAATAATTAAGAATGAATTTTTCTTAAATGCAGTAAAAACATTCTAGAGAACACAACTTTCAGAAAGTTATATCATCTGCCTTTTCTGCCTTGCCTTACAAGCTGTATCTACCAGAGGGCACACTGTATAGAGCAAGTCTGCCTGACCTAGCCATTCGCTGGACCTCCTAATGAATCAGCTTCCCATAAGGTGGTCCCATGATGTGGATTTGAAGAACAGATTTAATAAAGGTACTTCAATTCAATACTACACCCAGATAAAGAATGAAGCTAATGTAAATTAACACGAAAATAAACTGGCATACTTATCAAGAACTTAGTAGTTATCTCTATTTCTTAAATTTGTTGAGGCAGCAGAACATTTAGAAATCATCAGGTGAAATACCATGAAATATTGATACGTTAAATTTTAAAAAAAAAACCCAAAACTAAATAATAGCTAACTTTTACTGAAAAGTTCAAAGTACTGAGCTAAGTATCCAGACCTAAGTCAGCCCACGTACTTCAACTGCTAAGCAGCAGTCAAAATTTGAATTCAGTCANAGACCTAAGTCAGCCCACGTACTTCAACTGCTAAGCAGCAGTCAAAATTTGAATTCAGTCACTTTGAATCCTGAACCAGAACTATTATCCTCTATGCTATCTTCTCTAAATATATCATGTCATACTAAATCAGTACACACATCTAATAGTAGGCCATAGGTTTAAGAAAAATTTATGACAAGAAAACTCAAAATTTTATCTACTACTAACATTTTGTCCTGAAAAACTAGAATTAAAAACAGTCCCTTTTCAATATCTGTTAAAAACCTATGTCAAAATTATAAAATCAGTGCACAGTTGGACAATGCTAGTGACAGATAACTATTTATTTATCTAATGCCCTATGTCTTGATTATAAACACAGGCAGTATGGTACAGTTAAGTACACAGCCTCTCGAATCAGAGAGACACATGAGTTAGAATTTTGGGCCTGCAATTTATTGGCCCTGTGACATAGACAAGTGATTTAACCTGGCTTGATCTCAGTTTCCCCAACTATAAAATGAAAGCTACTGCTCCCTCAGGGTTGGTATGAGAATTACATAAAACAGTGCATGTAAATGGTGCATTGACTACAGTACAGATGTTCAACAAAAGTTAGTTATTAGTCATTATTAATCACTGACTATAACAATACTAAGTGAGCCTCAGATTCTACAAATAAGACATTTAATAATCTGTGAGGTTAGCTTTTAAAAATCAAAAGATCAGTGTTGACAACATAAACTACTCTTCTCTCTAATAATAGAATACTAATGCAAAGATATTTAGATTAGTATTTTTAATAATTTAATTCCAAAGAGTTAATGTTAGTTTAAGACATGCTGTTAGCCATAATTACAGGTCTTTCCACAGACTTGACTATATTTTGCTCAGGATTATAAATAAAGATTGTAAAATCCAAACTCATTTGCAAAGTTTAAGGTTTTACTTGTTAAATCCCAAATGGCCTATAGTCCAGGTGAATTATTACAGCAGCTATTTTTCAGATTTTTAAAATAATGGAACAAATGAAACAAACGAAATGGGGGCAGTATTCGCAACAACTAAGTATTTTTTTAACTTTATGAAATTAATTCATCACAAGACTCTTTTTTTTTTTCCTTTTTGTCTTTTTTACTGACCGGTAACGGGATCGCAACCCTCGG
>NW_007726302.1:847889-868714 GCF_000696425.1 Galeopterus variegatus | reverse complement strand
GCGGGAGCGCCGCCACACTCCCAAGCGGCACACTCTCCAGTGCGCCACCGGGCCGGCCCATCACAAGACTCTTTTAAGGAGCAAGGATGTATCTAATATATGATGGTAAAAGTTTGTGACTTTACAAAATTCCCTTTTTTATAGGCAAATGTAATAAATTCATCCCATCTTGGTTTACTTTAATGGTTGTCTTTTAAACAAAGAGCACAAAAAGAGTGATTTGCTAATATCACAGAGTAAATTCTACTGCAAAGACATTATTTGACTTTAGTTTCCACCACATGGCTGTAAACCTTCAACCTATAAGGCTTTCATTATGGCTAACATATAGAGCAATGAATCCATGAAGGTTTCTATAATACTTAATGGAAGTGTTCTTTTCTCAAGTCAGCCTCTACACAGTTGTCATAGAGCCCTTATTACCATTAACAATGCTTAAGATACAATGACCAAAGTCTCATATAATCTAATTGGGGAACAAATTCGGGTAGACTTTCTCCTTCACATAGATGGTTAAAGATTCTATTGTTAATGTTGCTAGACTTTTAAACCTAGGTTTAGTAAATCTTGAAAATTCACACGTAGTCAATTCTTTATCTCCACTTTTGGTGCAATCTTTCCATTACTGGCTTCTGGCTAAATCAAGTGGATCAGTCACTCAGGCTTGGAGAGTTGTACGAGTTGTGCTTCCATTTATTTACTTATTTATTTTTTTAAGGCAACAATGAAGAAAAGAACACTTGCTCTCCCAGACGAGAAAAAGGAGAGACCTATAGAGTGATTCAAACCCCCAATCCTGGTGATAAATTCCTCCAGATTCTGCCAATCCAGATTTCACGCTCTCAGCATTTAATCTCCTGAATGTCCACTCAAAAGTTGATTGTAGGGCCGGCCCGTGGCTCACTCAGGAGAGTGTGGTGCTGATAACACCAAGGCCATGGGTTTGGATTCCATATAGGGATGGCCGGTTAGCTCACTGGGTGAGCATGGTGCTGACAACACCAAGTCAAGGGTTAAGAGCCCCTTACCGGTCATCTTTTAGAAAAAAAAAAAAAAGTTGATTGTATTTTATTATGATAACCATCACTTACCTGGCTATGTCATATATACGGTCTGCAATCCGACTTCCAACCTGAAGGATTATAAGACACAATGATGTATACACGTTAAGAGGAGTAGGTTTAACAGAGAAATAACACTTTTTCCAGTATTCAGCAAGTTCATAGATTACTTATGTTTCACCATCATGATAAGTATTATAAATAATTCCCTTTAACACTTTTTCTATTCTACCAAAGCAACTTTCTTTTCAAATCCTGAATAGGAACATAATAAATTAAAGTATCCCAGGAAAAAAATTGAGGCAAATTACTTCAGAAGTCAATTTAACGACATCAAGACTAAATATTCTTAAGTTATATATATATACACACATATTCCACTTATCCCCTACATAAACATCCCAGAGTTGCTGTTAGGACTTGAAATTTTGGAACATAGGTGTATTTGCTTTTTGGGGGGAAGAGTGGCAAACGAGGAGGTAGAGCAGAAATCTTTTCCCAAAGCAGTCTGCTTTGCATGTCATTCTTCATATGAATACCTTTTGTTTATTATAAAAAGACCGCATATACTTTATCTCATTTAGTCTAGTCCTGCCCATTGGTGAGGCCTCAGTCTGTAACCCAGGTGCTCTTCTAGGAGAAGAGGGGCTAGCAACGCACATCTTTTAAGTACATGCCATTATGAACCCTTCAAGAGGAAACCAGTAGGATCAGTGTAGTATGTACACCGTGCCTTACAGATGGGATGTGGAAAATTGATTTATAGTTGACTTTTTCTCTCTAATGTAAAACTCTGAGCAGTTGTCTCATGTGAGGATTCCTGAGAACAGACACATTGTCAATCATCTGATCAGGCCAGTGCTTGCACAGAGCTGTGCTCAAAGTAGGAGCTCAATAAATGTTGTACTGGCTTGAAAGAGCTCACTATACTTGACTTCAATTTTGCTTCAGCCCTCAAGAAACCTTTACTGAGGCCTGAGCTGTGCATCTTGAGAGTAGAAACCCTCAGTCCTTAGTCCTCCTGGGCAGAGAGGAAGAGGTCTATTCAACTAGCATAGACAAATCAGAGATCTTAATTTGATTTTCCTAAAACATAAATCAGATCATATCACTCCACTGCTTAAAACCATTCAAGAGCCTCAGATTCCTCTACATCAGTGCTGTCCAAAAATAATGAGAGCCATACATATAATTTTAAATTTTCTAGTAGCCAATTTTTTTTTTAAAAAGTAAAAACAAGAGAAATTAGTTTTAACATTTTATTTAACCCAGTTTTTCAAAAATATCATTTCAACATGTAAGCAATATAAGAACTATTAATGAGGTACTTTACATCCTTTTTTCATATTAAGCCACTGAAATGTATTTACTCTTAAAACACATCTTAACTTGACTAGCCACATTTCAAGTGCTCAGTAGCCACACGTGGCCAGCGGTTACCATACCGGATGGACAGCGTAGACAGAGAAGAAAATTCAAAGTCCTTACCCTGTAAGCCTACAGACGTGAGCCCTCCTGACCTCCTCTCCCACTCTCACTTCACTTCATGATGGAGCTTCCCTAGAAGCCTCCACAAGGTCCTTTCAGCCCCCGAGGCTTTGCACTTGTCTTTCCTTTTGCCTGTGAAGCTTTCCCCTCCAGATTCCAGTTGGGCTAATACCCCATCCTGTCGTCTGCCCGAGAGCCCTTTCCTGACCATCGCAGTCACTATACCACTTCACTTTATTTCCCTCATCTTACTTCTTTAACTAAAATTACATTTGTCTACTGCCAGGCTATCCTCCCTCCCCACCAAATGAAAGCCCACGAGAGCAGCCGTCTTGCTTTGCCCCCGACATAGCTGTAACTCAGGCACTATTTGCTGAATGCGTGACTGATGAAGAGCACATTACAAACATCCAAGCCCTGCCCTTGCGTGATCAGCAGAGGCCCAGAGAGGCAAGATTGCTGCTCAAGGTCACACGGCGAGGTGGGGTAGGTCGAGACCCAGCCCGAGCTCCCGGACCCAAAGACAAGGCTCGGCGCCGCCCTCCGCCGCTGTCCTGCGGTCTCACCTCCTCCTTCAGGTAGTCAAACTTCATCGCCTCAGGCTGCCGGGCCGCCCAGTTTTTCTGTTTCCTCTTCAAATCCCGGTCAAAGATATTCAGGGTTCTGGGCGAGGTGCCTCCGGGGAGAGAGACACGAGAGGCAACCTCCCTGCGGCCAAGATTCTTCGCCGGGACCCCCGCCGCCCCAGGTCGCCGCCACAGGCGCCACAGCCCCGCCTGCCGCAGCATCCCTAGCGGCGACAGCCCTCGCCGGCGCGTTTTGTAGTGCGCATGCGCCGGCGTGGCTGCGGTAACTTCCACAGAGATCTTCTCAGAGGAAAGAGTGGAAGTAGTTTGGCCCAGCTCGCGTGCCATTACGGCGGAGCGTCACGCAGAGGATTGTGGGTGTGCGCCCTCACGTGAGGCCCGGAGAGGGATCAGGGACGGTGAGTGGCCATGAGTTCGAGTAAAGGGGCTCTAGAAGGGGTAGAACCAATCTCTGACAGGGTCGGTTTCGGATTCGTGAGGGCTGGCCTCATTCTTCAGGCTTACTCGGTCCTTTTCAGGGTCCCTTCACGGAGGACCTCAGCCCTGACGTTCGGGTGGTGGATAGGAGATCCTCGTTTTTGGCCCAGCTTGGTGTTCCCTGCATTTAGAGGGTGGGTAGAGGGGAGGTGTGTTACAGGGATGAGGGCGTGCGTCGGAGATGAATGAGTCGGGTCGCTTTCCCATCATTTCGAATATCTGACCTTTATCGAGTGCTTTCGTTCTAAACATATACATGCATTACCTCTACTAGTTGAATGAGGTGGTATGTACTTCGTAAGGCTCTTCAGAGGATTAAGTGCTGTCATACACCCAAAGCGCATAAAAGCATCAATAAAACCTTTGATTTTTCCTGCTTAGTGTGCAAAAAGTTGTTTTCAAATCTAAGAGAAATACAGCTTTATAGTCAGGCGCTGCTTTTGAAATAAAGCAATGCCGCGTTGTTTGATGAGTCCAGGTTTGCTCCTGATAATCAGTGACTTGGCTCTTTGCAAAATTTAAATCCGGGGATGCTAAACCGTTAGGGACTATTTACAAGGGAACGATACTAATTTATACACACATATATGTATATTCTGTTTTGGGGATCAGCCCATTCTAGTCACTTATAATGTAAATTATAGAAAGTGATATTTACTAACTGGAGAAAGACTACCAAGTTCTTGAAGGATGGTCAGAATTAAAGAGGGAACTTTGCGAGCTAAACCTGAATTGATTTTGATCTATTTGGTTAGGAAAGTAGCCTTGTAGAACTAAAGACTGTTGGCAGTAGTATTAGAGGTAAGGACTAACAGAATGGGGCCAGAATGTGAAGAAACAAATGATACCAACTGAGGCTTGGGAATCTTTTAATTACATTAGCTTTTAATTTGTAACACATACAGATATGAGTGCAAGTAAACGTTCTTCCCCCTATATAAAGCCCTGGGATTCTGCTTGGCTTGCCTTAAATTTATTTCACCAAATGATCTGTAATGGAAAGAGGTTATTTTGATGTTTTTACTTCTCTGCATGTGACTCAGAATAAGTTGGGAGATGAAATTAAATTGTTACCTTCATTTTATGTACACTTAAATTAGGAAATATTGCAAATTGATGTTTTTTTAAAAAAAATTTAATTATATTACTAACTCTTCATTATTGTTACATCTCTTTGATTTTTTAGTATTTGGTTTCTTCGAGTGTTTGTTCAGTAAGGCGTTTAAAGATGTCATCCAAACAAGAAATAATGAGTGATCAGCGGTTTAGGCGGGTTGCAAAGGACCCAAGATTTTGGGAAATGCCAGAAAAGGAACGAAAAGTCAAAATTGACAAGAGATTTCGAGCCATGTTTCATGACAAAAAGTTCAAATTGAACTATGCCGTGGACAAAAGAGGGCGCCCCATCACCCACAGCACTACAGAGGACTTGAAACGTTTCTATGACCTTTCGGATTCTGATTCTGATCTTTCCAATGAAGATAGCAAAGCATTGAACCAAAAGAAAATACAGAAGAAAAAAACCCAGACTAAAAAAGAAACAAATTCAAAAAATTTGATTGAGGAGAAAAAGAAAGAAACCAATAGCATTAATCAAAAGGATTCTGGAAATAAAAATGATTTAGATAATTCTGAAAGTATTCAGAAAATGAAAAACTTGTGTGCATCTAAGAAGATAGGTTCAAAAATAAGTCCCAAGAAGGATAGTGAAGAATTTATACAAAAAAATACAAAAGAGAAAACACTTGTTCAGCATAGTACAAACTCTTTTCCCAAAGGAAAACTAAGGACAGTAGACTCTGACACCTTTGAAACTGTGAAGTTGCCCAAGGTTGGGTGTTCTAAGACAAGAAGAGAAATGCAATCAGGTTGGTTGGGAAGAATTAGGGATTCTTTGGTGTTGCATTACTTATTTTTATACTGAACCTTTAAAAAAAGGAAACATATGTTAATAAGTATTTTCATAATATATTGGGAATAGTCAAATGCTTATTTAGAAATATAAAGTTATGAAAGAAAAAATATTATGTAATGATTATTCATTTTTGATTTGATGCCAGAAGACAGACATGAAAATTTGCATCTTAAACAATGATTTTGATATGTGGTGGGCATTAGTGAAAACTATATAGTCTAAACCAAATAAAGTGTTGTATGTTATCACATGATAAGAAGAGATGTGTCTGAGAAAGTAAGTAGAGTTGGATACTCATTCATTAATTCATTCAGTTAACTTAGTAACTAGTATGTAGCAGATAGAACATGAGTGATTCCTGATCCCCCATCTCAGGGCTATTGCTAGCTTATATGATGCCTTTGTGCAAATTAGAAAAAGGCATGCCCTTTGGACACATAGAGCTCCCAGGGTACACAGTTAGGTGAGGGGACAGCACCTTTGAGTGAAGCAACAGATGCATTTCCCTTGAGCAGACAGAACCCCCTTGCAGGATGCATGGCATGATGAGTAGAGGTTGGTCTTGATTTTAGCTCTTCTTGCTGCTTTGTAGATGTCTTTGTGCAGATAGCAGTCTGCTAAACTCTGTGGAGTGACTGTGGTCTAAAGTAGCACTATTCAGTAGAAATACATGATTTTGATTTCTAGTAGCCGCGTTAAAAAGTGAAGGGAAACAGGTGAAATTAAGTTTAATGATATATTGTATTTAACCCAATATATCAAAAATTTATTTTAATATATAATTAATATTAAAAAAGTGACTGTGGTCTAAAGTAGCACTATTCAGTAGAAATACATGATTTTGATTTCTAGTAGCCACGTTAAAAAGTGAAGGGAAACAGGTGAAATTAAGTTCAATGATATATTGTATTTAACCCAATATATCAAAAATTTATTTTAATATATAATTAATATTAAAAAAGTGATGTATTTTACATTTTATTTTTGTACTAATCTCAAGTTAAATGAGCCATCTTTCAAGTACTCAGTTGTCACATGTGGCTACTGGCTACTATATTGGACAGTGTAGATGTAAAGTAGAAAGAACCATGATACAAAACAATAATAGTGAGTGCTGTAAAATATGTTTAGCAGAGGGTTGTGGAAATTCAGAGGAAGAAGTCCCTCAAGATTTGGCAATCAGAGAAAAATTCATAGGGGATGCACTAGTTTGATTGGGGTTTGGAAAAAATTAAGTGTGAGGACCAGAACATTCTACATAGAACTTTTTGAGCAGAGGTGATTGGTCATGTTCACAAGAGATCAGTAATCCCATTTGATTAGATAATAAAGTCTTGAAGGGGAGGATAGATATTAGAGTTAGAAATAATTCTTTGGAACTAGGTGAGAAATGTCTGGCTCTAGTTTGTGTTTATGCATTTACTAGGCTTATTAAAATTTTGTGTCACCACTAGCAGCAGGAAGTTTTGAGTGTAGATGCTGCTGATAGTTGATGTTGTAACTGAAAATTGGTGGTGGTTCAGATGAGCCAGACAAAGACTGGCTGTGATTATGGGAGTCAAGGAGGGTAGGCATCAGGAAAGGGCAGAGAGAGGTCTTAACAGAGATCACATCAGGAAAGTAGGAAGTCTGAGGCAGTGGAAAGAATTTTAGCTAGCAGGGACTAGGGAATCAGGTGTGGGATCCCATTTTATTGACAGTAGAACCAGGCAGCAAATCTCATGAGGTATAGGGAGAAGGGATAGAAATCCAGTTACTGAAATTAGAGAAGAATATTGGACTGGGACCAGCAGCAAGATTGATTTGATGCTGAATTTGTGAGGTTAAGTTAGTCTAGCCTCCTTTAAATTCCACTTGATTTAGGGCACTGGATCTAACGTGTCTGTATAATCCTTTGGATTGATTTTACAAAATCTTTTTACATGTCTTTTCTCATTTAGTTTTCTCAATAACCTTGAGAAGTGAGACTATATTAGGAAACAAGGGTAAAGTGACTTATGTAAGGACACATAGAACTGAGACTGTAACTCAAGTCTTCTGAGTCTTTCTACCCCACCATGTTGCTTGTAGTAATTTATGTTGGTTCCACAGTCTAGAAAAGGCATTATTTATATAAATAAGGATTAAGAGACTCTGTATATAACCTTTTTGTTATTCATTCATCAGTTATCATTCTAGCAACTTCTGTGTGATTAAGAGACTCTGTATATAACCTTTTTGTTATTCATTCATCAGTTATCATTCTAGCAACTTTTGTGTGTAAGGGACTTTTTTTAAGTGCTCTAAGGTAAAGGTGATTTGAGGAGTTGCAGTTTTGATACTGTGTGTTGTTATAAAGTGTGTTGTTATAAAATGTTCATGCCCAGCACTCACACTCCTAAGAATTTATTTTAAGAAGATACTTGGACATGTGTGCAAAGACTGTGAGTTGCAGTATTATTTTTAAATTTAAAAAAATGGCAACCTAAATCATTAAAGGATTGATTAAATAAGTTATGATATATCAAAACGTGTCTGTGATATATAAAGTTTTAAAAATACAAGAGTACTTCAAAAAGTTTATTGAAAAATTTGTATTGCCTTTCAATTCTATTTTTCCATGAACTTTTTGAAGTACCCTCATAGGTTACAAAATAACATAAATAGTATGACCATCTACTTAAAAAGTTAGTGGTGTGGGGCCGACCCCATGGCGCACCCGGGAGAGTGCGGCACTTGGGAGTGCAGTAGCGCTCCCACCGCGGGTTTGGATCCTATATAGGGATGGCCGGTGCACTCACTGGCTGAGCGCGGTGCGGGCAACACCAAGCCAAGGGTGGCAATCCCCTTACTGGTCACAAAAAGGACCAAAAAAAAAAAAGTTAGTGGTGAAAAAAATAGTTAAGCAATTATAAACCAAAATAACAGTCCAGTTATCTCTGAATGAAAAATTACTAGTCATCTTTATTAATTAAACCATATTATCTTAATTTTTTTTGGCAATGATCATTCTCTACACTTATAATTAGAGGGAAATATTAAAGTAGCTGGATAAGTAGTAATGCTTCCAATCACTTCTACAGCAGTACCATCTAGGAATGGAATCAGTTATTTATTTTTGCAATCCCACATTATCTCTAAGACTATTGTGAGCTCTGAACAGATATATATTGAATGAATAAATACTTTCTACTTCATGTTGTCAAAATATTTAAATAATCTCTTTAAGGATCCCATGCATCAATTTATTATTATATGACTGAAAGCATGGTATGTATACCATTGTCATATGTGAGATTTCAGATGATATTTAGGCTTTTTTACATTAATAATTAAGTATTATTTCAATATCTTAGGGAAAAAATGTAACTAAAATATAACTTTTGTGACTTCAGGGATATTATTTAGAACAAAGTTAATTGTTTAAAAATTCAGTTTAATGTAAAATGTCAGTGATGTGCAAAAATCATGAAAATGGTATAATAGTGACTGATGCTTGAGAAATGCTACAGTACTAGATAGAGCTGGGACCACGAGGTGTTATTTCTGAGTGTGTTGCTTTAAAGTGAATTCTGCTGCTTGCCTCATAGTAACTTTCTTTCACTTTTGTGTTTTTCTGATCCCATACACAGAACTTACGATAATGCCTTCTTTTGTCCTTTTCACGTTTACTGGCTAGTTATTTTTTATTACTCCCCATTTCCTTGTGGTACTAAAATAAAAGCCCATTTCTCACTTTCCCTCCTAATGAAGTGCCTTTTTATTCGATTCAGTTCTCAGGTTTTATGGCATCTTTGTGAAGCCTTCCTTATTATAAAGACCTTTCTGCAGGTAAATATAGATGTTTCTCTCTGCGTGGTGCTTTAGAACAGAGATTCATAAACCAATAAACAATTTCCTTTTGTATATGAACCCATCAAGGGCTTGAGCTCATGTTACAAATTATCTCTTTTTCCATTCCCGTAGCTTAATGCTTTTTATATAGTAGATACTCGGTAAATATTTCATCAATTAATAACTATTGTGAGATTATAGGACCAAGAGAAACTAAGTTCCAGTTCCATTCCAAGCCTTAAACTTTAAGATTTGCTTTTAATTCTCCAAGCTTAGAGCCTGTGAGTAAACAGAAACATAAGCTCTAACTTAAAGAAGAATAAAATACAAAAGTTATATCTATACATGCACCCAGTCGATAGAAGCATGTGATTGCTTTAGAAATAGGAAATGTGCCCTTTCAGAGTTGTGAGGGTTAAAACTACCCAATTTAAGTGGAGAGTCTTTCATTCTTGGTATATTTAACTAACCATAACACAACTAGTTGTAAAGTTCAATATTTAGCAAAAAAGTTAGAATTATTATTTCTTTCTATATATAGGTGATCTCAGTCACGTCACAGCTTTTCTTGTCAACAGCAGTCATAAATCTTAATCTCCAACCAAGATTTCTCTGAGCTGTAGACTAATATAGTCAACAACCTTGATATTTTCTTTGGTGACTCAAAGGCCCTTCAAACTCAGCATATCCAAAACTGAGTTCATGATCTCCTTCTACCAAACTGGTTTTCTTCCAGTGTTCCCTGTTTATCTATCTATTCATCTAGCTAGCTAGCTAGCTCTGCAAGCCAAGAAGCTAGGACTCATGTTTGCACTTCCAAAACTCCTATTCCCCAAATCAAATAGCCCCGCCACTGATTACTATTGGTTTTACCTCCTGACTCGGAAATCCATTCACTTCTCTACATCTCCTGTCACCAACTCAGTATTACCTTTATTTCTTGCCTGGAGTACTGTACTACCCATCTAACTGTTCTATTCACATCTACTTTTTACCCCCTCCAGTCAGTTTTCTACAATACAGGCGAGGTGATCTCCTTAATATGCAAATCTGATAATGTCCTCCTTTTGAAAACATATCAGTGACTTCCTATTCTACATGGTTTTTGGATAGTGTGGCCCTTACCTAGCTCTTCAGTTTCATTTGTTACTTGAATCGTTGCTGTCTGCAATCCAGACATACTTGCCAGCTTATTCCTGTTAGCATATCTTTACAGATGCTTTCCTTGTTGGGTGGAACAAATTTCCCTTACTTGGTAGTCTTTCTTTGCCTATTTAACTCGCCTTCATCCTTCAAGTGGCTCAGTTATTACTCACTCAGAGACCCGTATTATGTGCCCTTGGAACATCATATAACATTCCTTCTTGGCATTTACCCTAGCTGTAATTTCATTTTTGTGTGTATACTGATTTGGTTGGTTTTACTTGATTGATATCTGTTCATCTGTTCTCTTCACTCAACTAGAAGTTTGGTGAGGACATTGATTGCTTCTCTTTTGCCAATGATTGTATATTGAGTGCCTAGCTAATATCAGGAACTCCATAAATATTGAATGAATATAGTTCTACTTTTATGATCTGGGTATGTGTAAAGATTTCTTATTACTGAATTTATATTTTCCTTTACTCTTTCCTAGAAATTGTATTTTTATGGGATTTGATGTCAAAATTGGATTCAATTTGATTCAGTGTATACATTTTCTTAATTTCTCTATCCTTTTTACAGTGGTTCAACTCATGACGGGAGACAGTGGTGGTAATAAACACTCAACAGATGGTAAAATGTTTGACAAAGATTCTCTGGAGGAAGATTCAGAAAGTGTTAGTGAAACAGGTGATGAAGAAACTGAAGTTGAAATTACAGATGTTGGTAGAGCTTCAGCCGATGATGATGATGATGATGGAAGTGAAGATGATGAAGATGAAGATAGTGAGGGTGATGATGAAAGTGACAGTGGCCCTGATCTGGCAAGGGGTAAAGGAAACATAGAAACAAGTTCTGAAGATGAAGATGATATGGCAGATTTATTTCCAGAAGAACCCAGTTTTGAGCATGCTTGGAGAGAATTAGATAAAGATGCTCCTCGAGCCGATGAGGTAACCTTTTGCATAAATAAGATTATTTGTGAAGAGCACAATACAAATAGTTTTTATGGGTGATTGGATTGATGTCATTAGATTAAGTGAGAAAAATCTTACTGGTAAATAATATTCTTGATGATTGTGATGAAAATGTCTCAAAATGGGATATATTTATGCAAATTAGATGTCCAAGCAGATGAGTAAAAAGTTCTACATAAATAATTTAAAGTCACATGAAATTTTTAGAAAATACTTCTTTAGCTAGTAGTTTATTTTTCTCTTCTTACTGCACCTGCTAGAAATACTACAGGGTAACATACTCAGCTTTCCTACTCATATACATGGGTGGCACAATAGCTTAACAAACTTGGTAGTTGAAAAATCAGCTCATGATCATGTTCTGATTCAAGAAATACAAAGAAAGTACAAGAAGGTGCTTATCTGTTGATGACTTTACTGTTGTTTGAATCATTTGAAGTTTTCTTTTACATATTGAAACCACTTAGATAACTACTACACTAATAATTTCAGAACTTGGGAGAAAGAAGACATCACATTTTTAGTATCTTTATTTCTTAAGCATTGGGAATAATACATATTACGTAATATTTAATTTTTCTTATTTCTCAGGTTACACATCGATTAGCAGTTTGCAACATGGACTGGGATAGATTAAAGGCAAAAGATTTGCTGGCTCTTTTCAATTCATTTAAACCTAAAGGAGGTGTCATATTTTCTGTAAAGGTGAGAATGATTTCATTTTGAAGTAAATATTTCTAAACATTTAAGTTAAGTAGGATTTTTTTTTTTTAAGTCATAGTTTTCCTTTTAGGGAAAATAATTTATCTGTAAAATTGTTTGATACAGTTGAGCATGAAACTAATATAACAGGTATAAATGTTAGAAAGGAGGTGGTAAAATTATTATTATTAATGGGTTGTATGATTGCGTATACTTTTAAATCCCAAAGAAATATAAACTCACTAAAGCGACAAGGCATAGCATAATTTTTTTTAAAAAAATTGACTGACTTCCTTATTACTAGCATTAACCAATTAAGAAAATAATTCTGATTATACTAGCAACAAAACCATGTAAAATCCTTGGAAATTACTTAGTAAACACATATGACCTAGAAGAAGTAAAAGATAACACTTGATAAATTTGAAAAACTTGCATAAATTTTGGGATACCATATTTTAAGAGAGCCAGCATAATGATTAAAAATCCAGACTTGACTTTATGACAGACCTGCATTCTGATAGATGCTTTGTGATCTTGGACACTCCGTTAATCTCTCAAATGTGTGTTCTCATTTAAGTGAATGTAACAATAGTACTTCCTATGGTGGTTGTAAAGATTAAGTGAAAAATAGCTCACATTAAGCATTTAGTTCAATGCCTGAAACAGTCTCAATTATTATTCTGTTTAAATATTTAAAGATGTCAGTTCTACACTCTTTGTGTGGTTTCACAGTCTCACTTCAAGTGAAAGTTAAGATAGAGAATACCAGTAACCATCTAAAAGAATAAACACATGAGAATGGCTAATAAATTTTTGGGAAATCACACTAGTATAAAGGGACTAGCCTTACAAGTTACAATATCTAAACATTTTATGATGCTAGGAGAGTTAACAGGTTTAGGTGAGAATAGGACAAATTTATAGAATGGAATAGGTAGAGAGAGTTCGTGTAGTTTAGATCAAAATAAGCCTCTTGTATACATGGTTTTGGGACATGTGGACAAGTCTTTGGATAGAGAACTTAGTTCAGATCTTCACCTTGTAATAGCCCAAAATAAACTACAGATGAAACAAAAGAAAAAAAAACCTTAAACCACAGAAACAATTAAAAAAGAGTTGTATTTTGTTTAACTTTGTGTGTTAGATTACGGACAGTAGGAGTTTCTAGACTGGGAAAAGGGGGGAAAAAAACACAAAGAGAATCAATAGATGTGACTACATATATATTTGAAAATTGTTTATCAAAACCTATTATTGGGCCGGCCTAGACAAAAAGGAAAAAAAAACCCTATTATTTACAACTCAAATTAGTAAGAAAAAAGACAAAAAGGAAAAAAAAACCCTATTATTTACAACTCAAATTAGTAAGAAAAAAGACAAAAAGGAAAAAAAAACCCTATTATTTACAACTCAAATTAGTAAGAAAAAAGACAAAAAGGAAAAAAAAACCCTATTATTTACAACTCAAATTAGTAAGAAAAAAGACAAAAAGGAAAAAAAAACCCTATTATTTACAACTCAAATTAGTAAGAAAAAAGACAAAAAGGAAAAAAAAACCCTATTATTTACAACTCAAATTAGTAAGAAAAAAGACAAAAAGGAAAAAAAAACCCTATTATTTACAACTCAAATTAGTAAGAAAAACTCAGATCTTCTTGTTGATAAGTTACATATTTTAGACAACTCAAAAACATGTATCAGTTAAAAAAATGTATATTAGGCCCAGTATTATCAAAATAATGCATATTAATACAGTGACATTTCTTGACTCTCAAAGTAGCCAAGATTTAAAAAATACCAAATCCTGGTGAGAGTGAATCCTTTTTCTTATAACAAGACTATGTCTAGTCTATATGATAAGACCGTCATTAGTTCTTTTCTATTTAAAGAATTTCTTTAAAAGAAAGCATTAGTTCTCTCAGCCTCATTGCTCAGAATTAGTAAGTTTTGCTTTTTTTTCTGAGATGTTACTTTCCATATAAGTGGCATTGAAACTACCTTTAAGTGATATAATTTTTCTTATTCGATGTTTAAATAGAAAAATAAAACAGTGATAAAAAGTTCTTTGTCATTATAGTGCACTTTAAAAAAAAATTAAGATAGTTTTTAAACCACTAGGTGGAGCTATATGTGCAGTTAATAAAAATGGTGGTTAAATAGATTGGTGGTTAGAGACCGTAGATGATGACCTTCAAAGAATATGTTGTAGTTAAGTGGGATTAAACTTATAACCTTTTAGACTTGATAACACATCAGTCTGGAGCAAACATTGCAAGATTAGGAATTTTTTTGTAAGTAGAATGAATGTTTTCAAAGCATCTTTCGTAATAGTGATCCTGTCCGTTGGTTTTACTTGAGAAGACTATATGTGGTAGAAAAACAGTAAAATAAGTATTCTAAGAAATAAAGTTAAAACACATGTTATACACTCTGCTTTACTAGATACTGAATTCCATTCCAAATACCTAAAATCTGTACCTTGTCAGAATAATAAATTGAGCTTAAGTGTTTAGTGTTTATAACAGCAAGGTCATGAAGTGAAGATGGCTTGGAACAAAAGCTAGCTTATAATATATATTTCTTGAAACAATTATGTTTATTTTTTAAATAGAGATAGATTTTTGTGTGCCTATATGAGTAAGCTTAATGAGTTTTTCCCCCTTTAGGACCTCTAGAGAAAAATTGAGAGATTATCAATTCAAACGACTGAAGTACTATTACGCAGTAGTAGACTGTGATTCTCCTGAAACAGCCAGTAAAATTTATGAGGATTGTGATGGCCTGGAATTTGAAAGTAGTTGTTCTTTCATAGATCTAAGGTAATCCATTGTTTGTCTCACCAATTTAGTCTTATAGCAGAACAGGATTATAAGATGTAAAATATGTGTTAAAACTGGCAGTGCTTTCTGTTTTATATTCTAAAGATTTTTTCTTTTGGGTGAACAGTGTTGTATGAAACATCACTCATAAGAAAGAAAACTGGAGCAAGAAAATGCTAATAGTATTATGTATGAATCATCCCTACATTTATGTCCTTGTGTATGTGTTGGCTGTGTTGTTAAGATGATGGGTTAAATGCAGTGATTTTTTTTGCAGCTCTCTTTTAGGGTTGGAATCCAGATGAAGTAACTTTAAAATGAGCATTGGGATGGGAGCAGAGGAATTTGCTAATAAACTGGTACCTCTAGATCTGTGCGGTCCCATGCAGTGGCCACTAGTTACATCTGGCTATTTTAATTTATTTAGTTAGATTAAGTAAAATTTAAAATTTAGTACTTATTCACATCAGATACATTTCAAGTAATTAATGGTCACGTTTAGGACAGAGCAAATACAGAACATTGCCATCATCACAGAAAGTTCTATTGGAATGTGCTGCTCTAATGCTGTTACAGTGAGTGAATTGTGTTGCTGGCATTATTTTCACCACATGCTCAGGCTTCACTGACCCAGAGCTGAAAAACTTTAGATGGTTGTGAATGTCAGTTCTAAGGAAACAAAAAGTTGAACTACAGTACCATTTTATCATTAGCCCTGTCCTTTTAAACACAGTAAACCATTCTACTGTGACACTTTCCATAGAAAACTCTTCTTTGGGTACAAGTTTGTTGGGGACTTTGTTCTAAAAATGAAATATTTCAGAAAAAGATTCATTATTTCATAGTCACTATGGCTTTTCTGCTTCAAAAATATTCAGACTGGTAGGAAAATACAAAAAAAATGTTTGAATTGATAATTTGGGGTAAGATTTTAGCATCTTTAAATATACAGTAAGAAGGGCATGATCTCATTAGGTAAACTATTTCCTTCTGTTTTCTGTTAACAATTTCAGCTGGAGGTGCCTATTTTGAATGTTTAAATAATAGCTAACAAATATTTGTTAAAATGTCAAACTCTTTGGGAATCATGAATTCACGTTAGCTTGTTCTTTTCAGGATCGTTTTGTTCTTTGTTTCCTTTTTGGTACATTTCCATGCAGTGTTAGTGTAAGCTCTGACTTTGCCTAGAAAATAAGGTCAGTGACCACAGAAAAAATTCACATTCCCTGTTGTATTTTGTCGTACATAAGATCAGAAAAGAAAATTGAGTGTTCTGCTGCCATCCAGTTATTTTAGGATACCTTTTTTTATCTGCCCCAAAATATGTATTAAAGCAAGCATATTGGAGAGCATTTGTAAATATTGATCTCAGATATTTATTTTTCTTCAACTAAGTCTGTGCAAAAGTGTAGGTGGAAGAGGGTATTATATAAACTTTTGAACCTTAATTATCCATTTCTCTTAAAAAATTATTTTGGGGGCTGGCCAGTTTGCTCAGTTAGTTAGAACATGGCCTTGTAGTACCAAGGTCAAGGGTTCAGTTCTCTGTACCAGCCAGCCACCAATAAATAAATAAATAGAATAATGTTAAAAAAAAAATTTTTTTGATGAAGATACAGTACGTGCTTTGTGTGTGTGTGTGTGTGTGTGTGTGTGTGTGTGTGTGTGTGTGCGCGCAAACAAAATCTCCTATATAAATTACAAAACCATAGATTAACTCTTTACTGTTTTTTCCCATTCCTTAGCCTGATGCCTATAAATTGTCGAACAGTTACAATTACAGTTACAGTGGCTAATTAGCATTTAACAGGTAGTTATTTGTGAAATGAGAATTGTAATATAGTACTGTTAAGACTTTTTTAGTCTTGAAGAATTAACCTTAAGCTTTTACTTATTTTCAGTGACACATCATGTGTATGATACTTGGTTTTCAGAACATTTACCCATTAATAATTTCTGTTTGATCTTCAGAATATCATATAGCAGGCCAGTGACTGTGCAATAAGGAATCTGGGTCTTCTTGAAACATGAGGGACACACGTGTGTTTGCACCTGACTCATATTAACTGACTCCTAATGCAGGGTTTCTACCTACACAGCATTTTCTCGAATTTAGTGGAATTAGAGATTTATAGCCTATGAATTTCAGAAATTTTATGCCAAGGTTATTTCTGACATTGCCTCTTCTACGTATGCATTCTGTAGAAACTTTTATGTGGTATGTGTGTATAAACTGTAGCCAATTAGATGAGAATCTAAACTATGGTTATCACTGCAGCTTGTGTTTAAATACATTTATTTTTTCTTTGGTTCTTAGGTTTATACCAGATGATATTACCTTTGATGATGAGCCCAAGGATGTAGCCTCAGAAGTAGATTTAACAGCATATAAACCAAAATATTTCACATCTGCTGCAATGGGAACATCAACGGTATTTTTTAACTTTTAAAAATGTGTAGCTGGGCCGGCCCGGTGGCGCACTGCTGCAGTGCGCCGCTTGGGAAGCGCGGCGGCGCTCCCACCGAGGGTTCGGATCCCACGTGCAGACCGGTTCCCGCTCACTGGCTGAGCGAGGTGCGGGAGCAGCACCGAGGGTTGTGATCCCGTGGCCGGTCCCGGTCCCGTGCGGGCGCGACACTGAGGGTTGCGATCCGTTGCCGGTCACGAAAAAAGACAAAAAGGAAGAAAAAAAAATGTGTAGCTGGACTCTATTGCTTTAAGAAGAGATTTATTGTATTATTTACTTGTAGCATCTTTAGACATGGGAAGTATCAGAATTTTAATGCACAAGTACAAGTAGAAATGAGAGACAAGTGTGTTTGCATTTTTACCTATCACATCTGTTTGAATCTATTTCCAGATTTTTGTTATACATTTAAGCCTGAATCTGTTACCTGCTAATGTTTCTTTTTTCTCTTCTGTCTTTCCCACACTGTCTTATTCAACCAAGTTCTTTAATAAGTAATGTCGCACTCTCTTTGTCCTCACACAGATTTGTCACCTCTCTCCCCTGGGTGACGGAAACACAAAGGATTACTCAAAGTCCATTTCTTCTGAGCAGTGAGATACCCCAAAGGGGTTAACTTCCCAGAACCCTCAAGAGAGAGGCATTCATCCTTGGGAAATTAACCCTGAACTGGGGTTCTGTCTCAGTATTTATTCTCCAGGCCAGAAAGTTACAGAAAAGGAACATAGGTGGAGTTATGGCTAAGTATAGTTTAACAATAGAAGCTGGTAACATCAGTGAAATAGCAAAGTGACATTCCATAATGCAGTTTGCAAAAAGTTAAGTTGATCTACCAACAAAAGCTTGTTCTTAGCAAATACTGTGTTTTCCTACAGCAGTTTCCTCAGTATTTTTACATAACAATAAAGCAACTTTCTTAACTTACCAATCAGTAAGTTAACCTGCTCCAAGGATGTCTGTTCTTGAAAGCCAGCAACTTTGCTGGGTTACAATTCTATATCTACAACAGAGATTTTAGCCTGGGGAAAGTTTCCTGTCTTTTGCAAGCTTAACATTTCCATATGTAATTTTAAAAAGTTAGGTTATACCTGAAACTACAGGGCCATATGTAATTTTAAAAGCTTAACATTTCCATATGTAATTTTAAAAAGTTAGGTTATACCTGAAACTACAGGGCTTTGGAAACTAGGCCCTGTGAAGTACATTTGCTTTATTAATGTTAATGTACTCCACAAGTAATATGTCAGTTACTCATATCCTGGAGAAATGGGGGAGGGGAGTAACAGATTACTTCAAATCACAGATAGACAAAACCAGAAAAAATTTAAAGTAGGAAAACATTTTTCTGCAGATATTATTCAAAATTGTAAAAACAGTTGAACCGGAATAATCCAGGACTTCTCGATGTGACATTAATGCTTAATAACCAACCAAAAGGTTTCTGTCTGTTGAAGTAGTTGATTACTTAGCTGGCTACCTACTCTCTGCTTTTTATACCCTCTACCCACAGCTGTATTCTGTAGCAGCCAAACTGGCTTTCTTCTGCCTTGTTTGACAAACCACTGTGCTCTTCTGAAGCAGGCCTGGCAGAGAAAGCTGCTATATCTGCCACCTGCTGTGGTGTGGTGGGCACTATGTGGCATTGATTTGTTACTGGCTATAGTAAAACCCCATCATTACGCAATGAAGTGAAGTCTAAAATATTCAGTCACATAAAATGTAAGGTCATGTTATTTTCAAGACTAAAATAATGACCAGGGCCAGCCTGTCCAGCCAGCTGATCTGTATTATCAATATCTGTCCCAGTTCTAGCAGCAGTTTGGTGGTTATCAGCTCAGACTTAATTATCAGAATAGGAGTAATTCTGAATCCTGTGACTTGCTGGAACTTCTGAGACTGTGGCAGTAATTTTAAGGATCTGTTGGTAAATTGTTGCCTATTTTGTTGTCCTCATCTGGGGAGATTGGCCTGAGGGGGGAAAAAAGGATGTAAGACCCACCTTGTGAAGAAGATAAAATCTCTAGCAGGACCCTATGAGAGAATAAGGGCTGCATAGAGTATAGGAGCTGATCACCAGATCAATCATGTTATAGATGAATTCGTGTATCATGGGGGTTTTCTAATAGATGTCTTTCTCATTAGTGGCTTTTAATCATTTTTGGAAAATGGACCTTACTGAGATTGTGTTGCTTTACCAACAGATTTCATATAGTTTGTGGACCTCCTGTAACCTTAGAACTCCAGGTGAAAAACATGTTTTCATTGATTTGTAACAATGTTAAGTTTTCTTTTTTCTTTTTTTTTTTTTTTTACCACAATTAATCCACATACTGAGTAATTTTTACTCCCCATAATGGAGTACCCTGCATGTAGCAGTGTGTTAAGAGGAGGAAGGTACAGGTTAATAGAAATAGTTTCCACAAATAAGATACTGTTTATTAATTGTCATTTGTGTATTTGTTTTAGCATTTTTTTAAACTTACTGTTAAACACCCCTAGTAACAATATATATTCTTTACCAAGTTTAGGCTGTTGCCTTTTTCATTTTTGTGTTTTTTTTTTTTTTCTTATTCATTGGTGAAAGGTGGAGATCACTTGGGATGAGACCGATCATGAAAGAATTACAACATTCAATAGGAAGTTTAAAAAGGAAGAGCTATTGGACATGGATTTTCAAGCTTACTTAGCTTCCTCTAGCGAAGATGAAGAGGAGATAGAAGAGGAGCTGCAAGGTAATTGTTAAATTTTAGTGACTCGTTAATGAAAATATGTCTTTGTCAGTAGCTTAAAGGGGGGATCAAACAAATTCTTAAACTCTGCAAAGCATACTCGTATGTACAGTATAATATACACCTGTAGATAGTGATTGAAAAAGTTTTTTAAAAGTATTTTCTTAGGCCGAATTTCTTTAATTACAAACATTTTGTTTAAAACCCTGACCTAACAAAAATGCCTGGCCTTTTAGACTTTCCTGACTTGTATAGTTATACAATCTCTTAATAAACTAGTCTAAAGTCAAAAGAACAAGCTCATCGATCTAGGTAAACTCATCAGAATGAACTCAAAGATCTACGTAAACTCATCAGACCGAGCTCATCGATCTAAGGAAACTCAATAGAGCAGGCTCATCGATCCAAATAATCACATCATACCAAGCTCATCGAACTATGTAAACTCATCAGACCAAGCACATCAATCTAAGTAAACTCATCAGACCAATTGCATCGATCTAAGTAAACTCATCAGACCAAGTTCATCGATCGAAGTAAACCCATTAGACCAAGCTCATCGATCTAAGTAAACTAATCAGACAAGGTCTTCGATCTAAGTAAACTTCTCTGACAACGGTCATCGATATAAGTAAGCTTATCA
>NW_007726302.1:842648-846851 GCF_000696425.1 Galeopterus variegatus | reverse complement strand
AATTGCAGTTGAGTGTCATAGCTGTTTCTTCTGTGGATCAGGAAATAGCAAATGCTCTCAGGGTGAAATAGATCTTGAGCACTGGGATCATCCCTCTTTACTCTCTTCTCTTTTTGGCATGATAATTCTTCACTGACTTTTCAGTTCTTTGAAACCTTTCTTTCTTCTTTTAATCTCTGTGAAGCTTTAAAAAGATTTTTTACATATTTTATCTAATTTGATGTCCTCAGTGAAAGGGTTGGTCTGAAGCACTTCACTTGCCATTAATGGAAGCAAAAGTTCTTAGACTGTCTCTATTTAAGGTTTTTTTTTTTTTTTTTTTTTTTTTGATGATTGAAATGATTAATGGTGTATTTTAAAGTCATGTATGCTATTTGCTTAAAATAACTCATTCAAAAAATAATAAAGCCAAGAAAGCCCTTTTTCCCTATACTGGATCTGTCTCCACTTGGATATTTTGTTGCTTAGTTGTAATGTCATGTCAGTTTTTGGTTAATACTGTCTGACTGATACTGCCTTCCCTTTTGGGGGAGGGGGGGCAGTTGGTTGGTATGGGAATCAGAACCCTTGACCTTGGTATTGTAACACCACGTTCTAACTAACTGGCCAGCCCTTTCTTCACATTTTCATTTCCAGTCATGAAAAATTATGAGTAAGGGGTTTAGTGCTGACAGAAATCAAATAGCCATAAATGTTAAACATAGATATAAGTATTTTAAATTAGCAAAATGAATATTCGTTACTTTGTAGCTTAACATTTTTCCAAGGTGTCTTTTTGACTCCTTTTGCATATGTATTGTTTTTATATCCTAAATGACAAATTAAATAAATCCTAAAATGCTTCTTTAGTATTACCATGGGGCTGTTAAACCTTGATTTTCTTAGATCCTGTGATTAGCCGATTACTTTTCTTTTAGACTACTGAAGATAGTGCTTTATTTAATCTAAGTTTTTTCATGTAATACTGCTTTTGAACAGTATTTCACATATGGAATGGAAAATAGGGTTTTATCATTCTAATTTCTTTGTTCAGACATCTCATATGATAAAATCACATAATTGCTTCAGTATTTAATAGTCTTTGAAAATGTATAACTTGCAGTGGTAGTTATGCTGGGCACAAAAGCCTTTACAGTTTTTTGAGGCCTCAGTGGCTGCTGCTTGTTAATATTTTTAGTATTCCAAGGAATAGAGTGACTATTTTATTTCTAAGCATACATAGAACAGCGAGTCCGTTTTTCAAATAGCCCTTATGTAATCCTTTCCTCCTTAGACGTGGAGAAAGTCACATTTATTTATCTGTATTTCCTTTTTATTCATATGCCTATATAGGCATTTAGCACTTTTCTGAAAATTCTGGATAGTTTTTCTTCACTATCAGCTCTAAAATAAAGGAAGAAAGATAACATTCCATGTACACTTGTGAAAACTGGGTACAAGTTTTCAAACAGGTTTCTTTGATTAGTTTGGGAGAACTGAACTAAATTTTAAAATAACATTATTAACATTAGGGTAGCTAATATTGTGAATAAATAATCATTAATTCATAAATGCATTCCTGTTAAGATCTTGGGATCTGCTGGTTTCAAATCCTGACTTCACCACATAGTGAAGTTAAATAGATTAAGTTTCCTATGTCCCCTGTGCCTTTCTTTTCATAACTGTGAAATGAGGATCATAATGGTAACTTGCTTATGGCTGGAAAGGTTAAGATGATGTACATAAAGTGCTTAGCATCCTACTTTGTATTGTATATTGTCCCCTGTGCCTTTCTTTTCATAACTGTGAAATGAGGATCATAATGGTAACTTGCTCATGGCTGGAAAGGTTAAGATGATGTACATAAAGTGCTTAGCATCCTACTTTGTATTGTATATTGTTACTTCTTAAAACTTCTTAAAATTATTAATGGTTTTTTGTTTGTTTCATAAGTTTTTTAAAGCATGCGTTTTTCTTTAATGTTTTAATTGATTATCTAATTTAATTATTATTTAATTTAGTATCTCTGATAGCTACATTAATATATTTGAATACCTTAGAATTACTAGATGTTCCTTATTATTGTTTATAAGAGAGCATAGCAGGGTGGCTTATTGTTAGAATTGTTTTTTTTCACTCCTTATATAGTTTTAAGGCTTTCACAACTATTGTCCTTGAATTGGGAAAAAATAGATCTATATCAGTTATCCACATTTTAGGGCTTCAGAAAGTAAAACTTTAGTACTGGAAAAAATCAATTTAAAGTATGTCATCAGAGATTTACCACTAAAATTTCAACCTGGAAGGAGCTTGCTTCTAATTACATTTTCAGAAGTAAGCTTTTAATAGAAAGAAATACATTGCCATTTTGTTAATGCGTTCCTGATGTTTTATCCATTGAATTACGGGATACATGACAGAATTCCATCCAACATTATTATTGTGGCACAAAGCACAAACAGGAAAAAAATGAATTTCAGCTGTTTGAGTGAAAATGTAAAAGTGTGATAGGATGGAAAGAATGTCCTAGACCATTTTTTATTCCTTTAGAGAAAAAAGTACAAAAATATTTACTTAACCAACTTTTTTCCATATCACCTTCTTTCAGATGTAAGGACAATCTGTTAACATTGATGTGTCACCACTAAATACTTAATAATATTAGACATTTTTGGTGGCCAGTTAGTCATAGGTCATAGAAGACATGGTCTTCATTATGCTGCTCTTAAATTTTCCCTTACTGGGGACATTTAGTCAATTCAGTAAATCTGTATGTTTTGCATTAAAACCCAGGTTCCTAATTTATGTTTTTAACTTGGAGAATTATAGTGGAAATGTAGAGCAAACAAACTTTTCATTTTTGTATTAGTCTTCTAGGTGTTTGTTGCCCATGGATTTTATACAGTTTGTTTGTATTCTGATTATTTTTATAAAGCTAGGAAATGGAAATATGAATATTTTTCCACACACTGAAATTAATTGAATTAACTCCTAATTTATCCATTTTTATTTTTAGCTTATTACTAAGATCCTTAGAGTAAGCATACTTGCTCACAATCAAATGATAAATGGTCAGTATTCTTAGGTTTGGATTATAAGCAAGTCGTATTTCTTTTCTTCAGCCTAAGCAGCTAAATCCATGTACAAAATTCATCCCAACAGCAGTCAGCCTCCTTTTATGGAATATAATAACATTTTAAAGCCACTGTGCTGAATGGTGGAGGACATAAAGAGGAATAAAATGCTATCCTTGCTGTCTTGCAGCTTATAGGAAACAGAAGTCCAAGTATGTTATGTGACTGCAGCATTATTTTGAAATATAAATTTCAATAAGAAGGATTCCCAAGGATCCTTTGAGAGTGCTTATTTATTACTACTATGACATATTACTACTATGACAGTGCTAATTTATATTATAGTTGATTTTTATTGTATGCAAGACCTAAGTCTTTTTTTTAATTCACTTAATATTCAGAAGTTTAAGCCTGATTTTGATACTCTGTGGTTGCAGTATGTCTGACAACATCTTGTAGAAGGGTGCTGGAGTGACCACGAGATCAGAACACTAGAGTTAGAAGTGAACTGTTTCTGTGTATTAAATGAAATTGATTTTTTTGTTAGGTGGTGATGGAGTCAGTGTAGAAGAAGATGGGAAAACAAAGAAAAGTCAGAAGGACGATGAAGAACAAATCGCTAAATATAGGCAACTATTGGAGGTTATTCAAGAGAAAGAAAAGAAAGGCAAAGAAAATGATATGGAAATGGAAATTAAGTGGGTTCCAGGTAAGAATTACACCCTAACTAAATGTTTTCCTGTATTTTTTCATTTCGAGATGTTAAATGCATTTTAGATATGAAGGAAAAAAAGCTCAACTCTTCTTTGGAAACATAAACTTCAAAAATCTTATTTTGCAGAAATGTTTTGCTGAGAATGTTAACATCATATTTGTATATACTATTTAACTCACTCAGGAGTTACCATTTTAGACTGTTGCCAGCTTATTTTTGATCGGTTTCTTTGGTTTACTGACTACAAATTATTTCTATCCATTTATGAGAGTAGACCTTTCCTAGGTTTAATTTCAGTATTCTCAGGATATAGAAACTTGAATCCAGGCAACATGTGTCCTAAATTTATTATATTTATTTTCAAAATGTGTAATTCTTTTTTTTTTTTTTTTTTTTTTTTTTTTTTTTTTTTTTTTTTTTTTTTTTTTTTTAAAA
>NW_007726302.1:838375-841648 GCF_000696425.1 Galeopterus variegatus | reverse complement strand
CCCACACCTCGCTCAGCCAGTGAGCGGGAACCGGTCTGTATGTGGGATCCGAACCCTCGGTGGGAGCGCCACCACACTCTCAAGCGGCGCACTGTAGCAGTGCGCCACCAGGCCAGGCCCAAAATATGTAATTCTTAAGTAGCCTTTTCTCCCATAACCCCAACTAGTCCTTAATTCGTGAGGTTTCACTAACTCAAAATATGTATTGTATTGTCTTTCATCTCAATTTTGCTGTGAAGCCCCAAAATATGTAATTCTTAAGTGGCCTTTTCTCCCATAACCCCAACTAGTCCTTAACTCGTGAGGTTTCACTAACTCAAAATATGTATTGTATTGTCTTTCATCTCAATTTTGCTGTGAATAGTCGAATATAGCATAGTAGAGTTCAATACTGATTAAAACCATGTCAAAGATAAAAGCTAGAATAAACAGGGATTGTTCTCCAGCATATGCATTTTTTCGGCACTACTGGACAAATCAGCATGTACTTCTGCACCCAATACTGTTTTTGCAGATTGCTGCTGTTTACATATATGTATGTCTTTTGAAGCCAGATATTTTTTTTTTTTTTTTGTCCTTTTTGAGACCAGCCGCACGCGCTCAGCCAGTGAGCGCTGTGAGCGCACCGGTCATCCATATATGGGATCCGAACCTGCGTCGGGCGTGCCGCTGCGCTCCCAGCACCGCACTTTCCCTAGTGCGTCACAGGCTCGGCCCCAGATATATTTTTTTGATAAGGATTCAGTGTTTTAGCTTCAATTAGTCTCTAAAAGAAAGAATACTAACTGCTTGTAGGAATACCGTTGCTTAAAACTCAAAAGTGTTCTATAATCAATTATTTCTATTTTTTTCAAGTAGCTTCTTTTTGCACTAGGAATAAAACATTTGTTTACATGCGTTGTTTTTATTTGGAAAAAGAGATAGCATATTTTGGTATTTGAGAATCGATTGACCATTTTAGTAAATTTACTGGGATGGATGCATTTCTTCTGCAGATTCCTACAGGAATGTAGTGCTGTGTTTTAACCCATTTGTTTTAAACGTTTAGCTTTTGCAGGAAGTAGTGGTAAGCAAAAGGAAGTTTAGTAGTGCATCATATGACCAATGATTGGGAGAACTCAATTTATTTAGTGTAAGAGGAAAAGTCTTAAAAGTGATTTCAACAGTTACTTTCAAGTATTTGCAGTATATGTAAATAAAGGTTTAATCTTAATCTCTTTTTTTACCTCAGAGGTTAGTGCTACTGCCAATGGATAAAAGTTGGAGGAAGGTAGATTTCAGTATAATATAATGAGGAATTCTATATATTATTGGGATTGTTCAGCAAAAGAGCAGGAAGCTTCTTTAAGAGGCTGAGCTCACTATGTCAGTAAGTCTCAATAATAAGTCCATATAACCATGCCACTCAGGGATGTTTGTGAAGAAGTGTCTGAGAAATGTTGAATTCTATCTCTTAAGTCAAATACATTGTTTAATTCTAATCTTCGAATGAGCTTATTGGATGAGCATATTTTAATACCACCACTTTAAAATTGAGGTGTTCAGTTGTCTACTTGAGGAAGCAGATTTAAAATAAACTTGATGGAGAAGTTTTATAGCAAATATTTCAGAGTTGTGTAGTATACATGCCAGGTATATGGTAGAGATATATGACATAGATTCCCACACTAAGTGGATGAGATCTAGCCTTTGTCTTTATTAGTACAGTTATGTAGGTCAAATACTAAAAAGTGATATTTACATTTATATCTGTAACTGGAAGATTTAAGCAATACATTTTTCCTTGGACCCCACTTGGACATGGTATATTATCCTTTTTATATATTCCTAACTTAATTTTTAATATTTTGTTAAAGATATCAAAGATTAACAAATACTTTAACAAATTAACATGCATTAATGAGGAATATTGGTCTGTAGTTTTTGTTCCTTGCAATGTCTTTGGTTTTTGGTATCAGTTTGATACTGACCTTATGAAGTGAATTCAGAACTATTCCCTCTTTCATTGAGCAGTACATTTTTTTTTTTACATTTTTAATTGACACATAATAATTGTACACACTTATGGAGTACTGTGTGATACTTCAATAATGTATACAGTGTGCGGTGATCAAGTCAGTTTAATTAACATATCCATCGCCTCTAATATTTATCATTTCTTCGTGTTGTGAGCATTCAAAGTCCTCTAGTCTGGCTAATTGAAACTATATAATAAATTGTTGTTGATTATAGTCACCCTATAGAGCTATAGAACAGGAGATCTTATTCCTCCTATCTTGCTGTAATTTTGTATCCATTAATTACCCTCTCTCTATCTCTCTTTCTCCCTCCCCTTCCAAGCTTCTGGTAACCACTCTTCTACTCTCTACTTCTATGTGATCAACTTTCTTAGCTTCTATATATGAGTGAGGACATATGGTATTTCTCTTTCTGTGCCGGGCTTATTTCACTTAACATAATGTTCTCCATGCTCATCCATGTTGCTGAGTATGACAGGGTTTTCATTCCTTTGTGTATATATACCACATTTTCTCTATCTATTCATCTGTTGGTAGACACTTGGGCTGATTCCATATTGTGGAATCAGTGCTGCATAAACACGGGAGTACAAATATCTCTTCAATATACTGATTTCCTTTCCTTTAGATATACACCCAGTAGTGGGATTGGGTAATTCTATTTTTAGTTTTTTGAGGAACCTCTATACTGTTTTCCATAATGGCTATACTAATTTACATTTCCACAGCAGTGTATAAGAATTCCCCTTTCTCCATGTCTTTGCCAGCATTTATTTTCTGTCTTTTTGATAATAGCCATTCCAACTGGAGTGAAGTGGTATCTCATTGTGGTTTTGATTTGCATTTCCCTGATGGTTATTGATGTTGAGTATTTTTTCATATACCTGTTGGCCATTTGTATGTCTTTTAAAAAATTTCTATTCAGCTTGTTTACCTATTAGTTAATTGGATTATTTGGGGGTTTTTTGTTTTTGTTTTTGCTGTTGAGTTGTTTGAGTTCTTTGTATGTTCTGGATATTAATTCCTTGTCAGATGAATAGTTTGCAAATATTTTCTCCCATTCTAATCTTCCACTACAGTAAACCCATGGCACTGAAAAGGAGTATAACAGTTCCCAAACCCACAAATATCAGTTCTTTCTTAGATCTCTTCACTTTTATCACCAGTCAAGTAAATGGCTTGCTTTTCCAGGAACTTTTTTTTTTTTTTTCTTCCTTTTTGTCTTTTTTACTGACCGGTAACGGGATCACAACCC
>NW_007726302.1:826010-837756 GCF_000696425.1 Galeopterus variegatus | reverse complement strand
GCTTCCCAAGCAGCGCACTTATCCAGTGCGCCACCGGGCCGGCCCTGTATGTTGCACTTTTAAAAGTCCTAAACTGTAGTATTTTTGAGGGCTCTTGATGGGGTATTATTACCTATGGATCCTTGTAATGTGCATGCACACTTGGACATGTGAGTGAAAAATGTAAAGGGTCTTCCACATGCTATACATGGTATCTGAGATAATTGAGCTAATCTTTCTGAACCTCAGTTTACTCATTTGGAAAGTGGTACTAATAATACCTTTTCTGCTTAATTTGAGATATTCGTATAAACTACAAAGTACTGTTTATGTCGTGTGTGTATTTTGGTGGATTTGTGTCTTAAGATACTTGTGTTTTCAATAACAATTACCCTGACCGCAGGACTTTTTGTGATGTTATACTTCAGTAAACCACAGAGGGTCAGTATGAGGTTATATTTTATCATTCATAGGTTCTCCTGTGTGTTCAATCTCCAAAATATTAAGCTCCAGAAAAATAAGTACTCTTAATCACTAATACTTGTTGGGGTGTGGTTTGGTTTGATTTTTAAAAGGAATTCTAGTTTAGAATATTTAAACTTCGTGCCGTTTTACATTAGATTATATGATACAGTATCAGGAGGAGTTTAATTACTTAAAGGTAAAGTATTAAGGGAGACAGACAAGAGGGTTCATCGGTGTAACAACTAAAATGAATTACTCATTCTATTAATATTTTCTATGAAAATGTAGTAATACAACCTCATTAATTAGGATTATAAATAAGTAAATGTTGAATTATAAGATTTTTTTTTTTTTTTTTTTTTTTTTTAAAGATGACTGGTAAGGGGATCTTAACCCTTGACTTGGTGTTGTCAGCACCACGCTCTCCCAAGTAAGCTAAACAGCCATCCCTATATAGGGATCCGAACCTGTGGCCTTGGTGTTATCAGTACCACTCTCTCCTAAGTGAGCCACAGGCCAGCCTAAATTATAAGATTTTTTTTTTTTTTTAAAGATGACTGGTAAGGGGATCTTAACCCTTGACTTGGTGTTGTCAGCACCACGCTCTCCCAAGTAAGCTAAACAGCCATCCCTATATAGGGATCCGAACCTGTGGCCTTGGTGTTATCAGTACCACACTCTCCCAAGTGAGCCACAGGCCAGCCTAAATTATAAGATTTTTAAAGAAAGTTACAGTTCATTATATTGATGTATATGTAATAATATTTTCTCTCTCCATGTGTTACCAAAGGTATCCTGCCTGACTCACTCTGATAACTAGATAAGGTGATGCATATAATCAGCATATTGGGACTTCATCAAGGAATGTGCCTAAGAAAAGAATTTGTAATACACATATAAATGAAGTGTAATCAGTTTTGTCTCTTATATGATCTCTGCTATATTAATAGTTCAAGTAGTCTATGTAATACTTTTTGTTGTAGATAATGCAAGCTGAATACAAGTAATATCTATGGAATTCCATCCAGAATATGAACAAATGACATGATTCTTTGTTTATAATTTTAAAAGAGATTAGAGTTGATAAAAGTCTTTTTCTTAGGTAGCTCTGCTTTAATAGACAGTAATGAAAAGGATATTGGGTCTTTTTTCTACTCAACATCATTCAGTACCCCAACTTTCCTTCATTAACCCACCAAATACTTTTTGAGTACCTACTATATGCCAGGAATTATTCTAGACACTGGTGAACAAAACATACAAATCCCTGACCTCATAGATCTTATATGCTGATGAGGGGGAGAGAGATGTAAAACAAGTAGGAAAAATATTTGAACAGAGGCTAAAGGAAGTAGAGGTCAGGGAGTGAGCCATGCATGGGAAGACTGTGTGAGAAGGGGAAATAGCAAATGAGTGGCCTTGAAGCTCTAGTTTACCTTTTGTGTTTGATGAGTGGCAAGGAGAATAGTGTGACTGGAGTGGAATGAGTAGAGAAGAGAATAATAATAGGGCTCTTCAAAAAGTTCATGAAAAGATTCGTGTTATCTTTTTCGACAAACTTTTTGAAGTACCCTTGTAGATCAGGTCAGAGGGGTAACTTGGAGCCAGATATGAAGGTCGTATAGGCCATTATAAGGACATAAAGTTCTGTGACTGAGATGAGAAGCCAGTGGAGGGTTTTGAGCTGAGGAATGATAAAATATAACATTAATTTTCAACAGGATCACTCTGGCTCCTGCAATAAATAAATTAAAGTGGATTAAACAAGAACAAAATTGGGGGGGCCGGCCCGGTGGTGCACTGCTACAGTGCGCCGCTTGGGAAGTGTGGCGGCGCTCCCGCCGAGGGTTCGGATCCCACATACAGACCGGCTGCTCACTGGCTGAGCGAGGTGCGGGCGCAGCACCGAGGGTTGCAATCCCGTTGCCGGTCCAGGTCCGGTACGGGCACGACACTGAGGGTTGCAATCCGTTGCCGGTCATGAAAAAAAGACAAAAAGGAAAAAAAAAAAAAAAACAAGAACAAAATTGGGGACATCAATCAAGAGGCTTTTGCAATAATCCTGAGATAACAAAGATTGTGGGCGAAACAGGTTTACAAGGGAACATCAAGATTTCTCTTTTTTTCACATGTTAAGATTAAGCTGCTTATTAGATACCTAAATAGACATGCCAAGGAATTATTTGGATATTCATTTAAGAGTTCAGAGAAGTAGCCAGGGCTGGAGATATAAATTATTGAATCTTCATTGTATAAATCTCTGAAAATGAATAAGAACAATAAGGTAGTGAGTGTAGGTAGAAAATAAAGAAGGTGCAAAAACTGATCCTCTGAGCACTCCAGCATTTAGAGGTAGAGGAGGTGAGAAGGGACTATCCAAAGCAGCTGGGAAGAAGCTACAAAAGAAGCACAAGGAAACTAAGGGTTGTGGGATAGCCAGGCAGCAAAGTGGAGAAAGCATTTCAGTGGAAATATATATCAATAAAATACAGACTAAGAATGACCATTGGATTTATCAATGAGGAGATCATCCGTGATATTGAGTGGTTTGGGTGGAATTGTGGGGAATGAAAGTGATTAGTAGGGGTTCAAGAGAGGGTGGGAGGAGAGGAATTGGAAGATAGCAAGTACAGGCAACTCTTTTTTCTAAAATATTTGACTATTAGAAAGTTGCAGGCATTATGATGCTTCATCTCTAACAGACACATCAAAGTCTAGCTTCCAGAAGCAAAGACACTCTTCTATAATAAGCACAGACTTTATCAGACTAAGAAAATTTAATGTTGATACAATAATAGTAAAATTTCTTACTTGTTTTAATAACTTTTAAAAATTATTTCAATTGACACATTGTGTTCTATTGCACAATAGGGTGACAGTGTTTAATAGTAAAATATTATATATTACATAGTAGCTGGAAGAGAGGCTTTTGAATGTTCTTGCCACAAAGAAATGATAAATGCATGAGGTGGTAGATACAATGACTACCTTGACCCAGTCATTGTACAACATACATATGTACCAAAACATCAAATTGCATCCCATAAATATGTACAGTTACAATTCAGGTTAAATGTTTTTGACAAGAATTCTCCATAAATGATACTATATACATTCCATTGCCCTGCTAATGTAGATATATAATGCCAGTTTGCCCTAGTATTTGTGCTGTTAACTTTGCTCATTCAGTTAAGGTGGTGTCCAACTGATTTCTCCATTGTAAAGGCACATACTCTCCTTTGTGATTGATAAGTAATTTGTGATGTAATACTGTGCAGATATCCTGTTTTCCAACATTTTACCTTGTGGCTTTAGCATTCATTGATGATCCTGTTTGAGTATATTGTTGGTTGCAAAATGCTGATTTTCTGTCATTCCTTCTGCATTGATTAGTTAGCATTTTAGCTAGTCAAGATCACTCCCCATCCCTTTTTAAGTCACTGTGGACTCATGGTTTGACAACTCTTGAAGAGTTTTTTACAGTGGACCACAGAGAAATGGGGAAGAAACTAGAGGCGAAAGTAAAATCAAGAGAACATTTTTCTTAAAGATGGGAAAAATAGCAGCGTGCTGTATGCTTTGGGGAATGATCCACTAGTCCTACAGTAGATGAAAGGAATTAGGATATTTTTGCACAAGTTGGCCTTTCGTTGATGTGGATACAGTTCATCCATCATAACTGAAGAGAAAAAGGCTAAGAATATGGTCATAGAGAGGGTAATGGGTAGATGTTGTAGTAGGAGCTTTTGTTCTCTTCTATTTGCTTATATTTTCTTAGTGAAAATGGTCGTCTGCTGAGAGTAGTGGTAAGGGAGGAGGATTTAGAGGTTTGAAAAAAAGAGAAGGTATAGAATAGTTGTTTAAAAGAATGCAGGAGAGGGAAATGTAATAGGATTGCTGAGCAGTAATTATGGTGCACTTGAAGTCATGTAAAGTAAGATGAGTCAGCATAATTATATGTTTCCTTAGCCATGAAAGCATGGAATTAGGAGAGCATCACATTAAACCAGATTAGAAATTTTATCAAACCAAGTGTGACCACGTGAGATACAGGCCAGGGGCTTGGGAGTTATATGCAAGGGAGTGATTGTAATGATGGATCATGGTGTCTGTATTGGGTTAGGAGGGAAAAGAGAGTATGTTGAGGGGCGGGATGGTGAAAAGGTGAGAGGGTTGGTGGATTGTAGGTTCCTTTGAGACTTGTTAGCTTTAGGGCCCTAGGGAGAGTAAAATGAAAAGACTGGAGCTGCTTGAAATTAAGATTATGTTGGGACTGCAATTTTTTAAGATTATGGTGGGTTCTTGGAAGTGAGTTTCTGAGATGGGGTGGAATATAGGAGGAGAGGAGGCCCAAGGTGTTGGAAAGGTCATTTGTCTTTATGTTGAAATCACCCAAGAGTTATGACAGGAGTACTGGAGAGAGTGGTAGTGAGCCAGGAGCTAAGATAGAAATGAGGGGAGTGAGCACAGTCGTTAGATTAGGCTAGTATAAGATAACATGATATTCAAAGCTGTGGGCTTTGGGGAGGAGGGCCAGCTAGTGGACCAGATGGAGTTGTCCGTGGGTAGCAAGGACAGACAATGCAAGAGAAAAATTCACCACTGAGGGGAAGCAGTGTCCTCAAAGGAGAACCAGGTTTTAGTGAGACTCCAGTTAGTGGGTAAATTGATAAAGGAGCTTTTGTTAATGACTGACTGTCATTGACTAATGAGTAGAAGGGCTTCAGTTATTGAGGAAGGGTGGGAAATGGGAATGTTCAGCACTGTCTTGGAAGAAGGGATGATTTGGAAGGTGTAGACTACTTGTGGTATCAGGTTAAATATGAATAAAGGAAATATGGTATTAGTTCTGATGTATCCCAGAGTTCTAGGATACTTACTCTTGGGAAGGAGGTATGGAAGCCAGAGGAGAAGCAGCAAGGGCCTCTCTTGCTGTCTCACCCAGCTTTTTGACTCCTACTCCTTGGGGCACAGGATAGGTATCCCAGAGTTCTAGGATACTTACTCTTGGGAAGGAGGTATGGAAGCCAGAGGAGAAGCAACAAGGGCCTCTCTTGCTGTCTCACCCAGCTTTTTGACTCCTACTCCTTGGGGCACAGGATAGGGGTGCAGCTCTTCCTTTCCTCTATTTACTCTTTCCTTTGCTGTTTACAGTTGTAATCCTATTTTTCATTCTGGTTTCTGCTCTTTATCCTTTTTCCTTCTTTATCCCCCACCTTTATTTCATCTTTATTACTGTTTAATGTTCCATTTGGAAGCTTAAACACAGAGACATCAGTGACATGCATACATATATGGCCACTGTATTATTCATTCTTTATTCAGAAGTAAAATGTTTGTGAATCAGTTGAGCATTCATTTTGTTAGGCAGCCCTAATTCAAACATTTTAATTTTGAGACATCTTAAAATCTGTTCACTATTTACTTTTGGCTATATCTCTATTTCCAGTTATTGCCAATGTATCTATTATTTGAAGTATATTCACAAAAATGGTTTTTTGGTCAGAACTTTTAAAATAACTAGATGTTTGAAATTTTGAATTGAGTGTGGAGGGGGCTTTAAATGGAAAACCTGAACTTAAAAATAAGCTAAAAGAATTTGCAGTTTGCCTCATATTTTGGTGATGGGAAGGAAACCAGGTCACAGTACACTTTCCTAACTTCTACGAAGTCACAGTGCTAGTAAGTGGCTAGAATTTTGAAACTTAAGTGTGCACTCCTTCCTTGAATCATAGGATTCAACCTTAGGCTTGCAATCACCAGTTAACAGGTTGACTGTAAGGGCTTTGTAAGGTAATAGCTGAAACTTTACACTATGCAAAAAAAGAATTGTGTGGAATATATAATAAAAATGAGAAGCAGCTAGTATTATCTAAAAAATATTGCTAGCACATTTTATCCGTATAGTTGCTAGTAAATTCACAGTGTGTGCTGGATTATCTGAAAGATCATTTTCTCTCTCAACATTAAGATTTAATTTTTAAGAAAAGGTTATCCAAAAAGCTTTCAAGTAAGATCTAAACCATAAACTAATGATATTTTTATGCTAATAGTTTCAGAAAGTGCTAAAATTGCCATACCTTATGAAGTTTCAGGTTAATTGGTCTGCTTTTCTCACCCCCATAGCATCCCAGTTAAATATGTAAATCATAAGGGCCTCTGGTTGCAAGCATCTTGGATGATGCAGTTCTTCCCTCTCTGCACATTGTATCATACCAGTTCTAGTGTTTGCATCTGTAGGTGCTATTTCCAGATCATAGTACTTTTTTTTTTTTTTTTACTTTCCCTTAGGCTTGCAATCTGCCAGAAATCAACTCAAGAAGAGAGAACTTGTTGCTTGTATTGTTTTCCCACAGCTATGCTGGTTTGTTTGAAGTTGTGAATTCTTTGGTCTTTCAAGAACAATTTTGCTTATTATATTTGTGGTTATTCCACATCATCATTCTATCTATATACTAACTGCATGGCTAGCGAACTATCATTTTTCTTCACACATGTTGCATATGTTACCTTAACAGAATCCACTCAGACTACTTGCTTTCAACATTAAATTATTGCTATCCTTTTTTTCTAAAATTGATGTCATATATATCATGTTTACTACCTCAACACATTCATTTTTTCTATTAGCTTCTACAAGTACATTCTGCTTTTTTCCCCAAGAGTAGAACATCTTCATGTCTCTTGTTGAATATCGTTTTTGAAAGAGTTCTATTAATTTGTAGTGCTAACTGGGGAACTTTTTTTTTTTAATTTTTGAAGACTCAAATGCTGATAACATTATACAGAAATATCAAGCATAGTTTCTACATTAGGTTCAGGTTTTGAAGCCTGATAATGATACCACATAAAGGATAGTGCATAAGTTCTTTTCTGTTAGATCTTTTGTTTGATATAAAACTTAATACCACTCTGGGACCATACGCCATATTCCTGTGCTCTGAAAGATTTGCTTGCCTTTCTCAGTGTCTTTATGGTTAGACCATTGTAGACAATTGTTCACTAACTATAATAAAATGATAATGTTCAGCTTCAAGGTCCAAGGTGAAGCCAGTTAAAACCTCTGTGGCTCAGAAAGCTGAATCTGTTGATTTTTTGTGGGAAGGGCCCTGTATTATTCCTTACACATTGACAGCATTTGCTTGGTGTAATCCACTCGGGGAAGGGAATGTGAGGGTACTTTCCTTCCTTACTTTAATCTTCATTGAGGGTGGTGGGATAGCAGTTTCATCAAATTGCTGTTAAAGATATGTTCTTAGTTCAGTCTACTACATTCAGTGACATGGAAAACTTTTATCTGTAAAATTATTTGGCATGAAATTGAAAATCTGATTGCTATGTATGCCTAAAGATAAGTATGACTAATTTGACTTGGGTGAGTTCCCTTTGGTATTTGGAATGATAAGCCTCAGTAGTAAATTGAAGCATGTTCTTTGAAGGCGTGTGCTTTTCTAAGAATTGGCTTGCATAATTAGGGAAGTCTGTCTGCATAGGACTTAACCAAACTTTTCCTAAGCATTGTCAGCTTAGATTGTCATAAAATATATTTCATTTTAGGATCCCATTGCTCCTTCTTTCTGTAAAAACAGAGAGAGATTAAGATTTTTTAAAAATGATTCATTTGGGTGTATAACTTCATTCCAAATAATTACATTTTAAAATATCCTTTGAGGACAGGAGGGGAAACTCGCACTTATTGGATGCCTGGATATATCAGGAATTATGCTAGGTGCTTTACAAACAATATTACATTAAATTCTTCAATGTGGTTAGTACCCCATTTTGCAGAAGAGAAAACTGAGACACAGACTTGGTCAAGATCACAAAGGAGGGAGAACTATAATTCAGACCTTGATCTGACTGCAGAACCCACTAAAATTTTTTAAAGAGTGTTTCCCTGGGGCCGGCCCGGTGGCGCACTGCTACAGTGCGCCGCTTGGGAAGCGCGGCAGCGCTCCCACCGAGGGTTCGGATCCCACATACAGACCCGCAGCTCACTGGCTGAGCGAGGTGCGGGAGCAACGCCGAGGGTTGCGATCCCGTTGCCGGTCTCGGTCCGGTACGGGCGCGACACTGAGGGTTGCGATCCGTTGCCGGTCACGAAAAAAAAAAAGACAAAAAGGGAAAAAAAAAAAGAGTGTTTCCCTGGGCTGCTAATTAAATCTAGGGACAGACCTCTTAATTTAGTGCTCTTCCCAATCTGCATGTGTTTATCATTGTGTATACAGAGATATACAAGATCCTGAGCAAATTTTGCTTGAGAATTTGGGGGAATTTTTATTTTAAAAATAATAGTAATAAGTACTTAACCTGGGATGACCCAATTTGTGCTCTCAAAGACTTCTCAAGGTGTGAGAGCATTTTGATCTACAGACAGTGTCACATGTGTGACAATGTCTAAGAAGCCTGTCTTCTGATTAATAAGCTTCTCTGAAGATTAAAGGTGCGGGAAGGCTTTTGTATATTTGCTGCTAAACACTGCAGGCTTCTAGGCATGTGTGTTATTAGTTGGTATTCTCAGATTCTGATATCTTTTTGGACCCAAAGAATGGTTGGCCTGTCACAGATTTTCTTAGTAAATTCTGTCACCAGAGAATTCATAAGAATAGAAATAGTGCTGGCTTAAAAACAAGCAATGGAAATATTGAAGTCCTAAATTTTACTGTTAATTTGATTCAACTTTTTTTTTTAATGTTGCATAGAGGACATTGCCAATGATATAGACTCAAAGTTGATTACAAATACTAGAAAAGTAGAAAGAGTAAACCTTAAATGATTACTGTATTTCAAATATTTTCAACCAACATACCACCAATGGCTGACGAATTTGCCAAAATATTGATCCTTTAACGCTTCGGCCAGACAGAGCCCCCAGACTGCTTACTTCTCTGGTTGCCTCCTCCATTTACTCCAGTGTGTTGTACGAATGTTTTCATTTTCTCTGAGTGACGAATTTGCCAAAATATTGATCCTTTAACGCTTCGGCCAGACAGAGCCCCCAGACTGCTTCCTTCTCTGGTTGCCTCCTCCATTTACTCCAGTGTGTTGTACGAATGTTTTCATTTTCTCTGACTGCTGTAATAGGAAAAAGGTTGGGAAGGCACTGCTTTCTTTATAATTGTTTGGAAAGTCTTTTTAGAAGTAATCAGAAGGATTTATACATAACTTAAATATAAATTCACCCCAGTAAATGTGGAAGAAAATACTTATATCAGGGCAAGAAAATATAACTACCTGTTTAAGGTTTTCAGATATTGGAATGGTTGAAGTGTTTTTCGTTTTATTTCTATAACAAGGAAATGTTTTGAAATTAACTCAGAAATGCCATTTTGGGTGTACCCCAGCCTCAGTATATTCTTATATATTTGTAGCTTCTGTGGTCAGAAATTCTTCCAACGAGGAAAATAATTAGGCATCCCTGAGTTTCAAGCCATTGATTTACAGGTAGATTTTTCAACTACAGTGTATAGATTGGGACCGGCTTATAATGAAACTTGGGATAGCTATAACAGTTTACTGTGATGACGGAAAGAGCACAGAAGACTTGAGGTTAGAAGATCTAGGTTTAAGTACTGATCATTTTGAGGAGGATTAAATGATAAAAGGCAGTTGAAAACCAGTTTAGCACACAGTTGTCAAATAGTAAATATTCATTCACTATCTTTTTTTGTTTTTACGTCATTTTAAAAATATAGATTAAAAAATATATACAGTATTTAAAGAAAAATAAAATTATTTATTTAAAATGATTTTTTAATAATTAGTTATGTTAGTATACTACAGACATTACTAATGTCTGCAGTCCCCAAAGTGACTCCCCAGTTACATCTCCTTCGTTCTCCTACCAGAGGAAACTATGAAACTACATTTAGTGTTAATCACTCCCTTTCTTTTCTGTATAATTTTGCCATAGATACATGTATCCCTAAATAGTCTGTACTTAGTTTTGTTAATTTTGAACTTTGTAAAAGCATCTTCTATGTATTCCTCTGTCATTTGCCTTTTTAATTAAACATTTTGTTTTGAGAGTTATCCATATCCATACCTGTAGATATGTTTCATTCATTTTTACTACTATGCAGAATTCCACTGTATAAATATATCACAGTATATCTGTTGCCAGTTATTATACTTTATTGCTATTATAAGCAGTGCCTTTGTGAATATACTTAGACTTGTCACACATATGGTATATATGGAATTTCTTGGATATAGGTAGAATTTCTTGCTTGTGGAGCATGCTCATGATTACCTTTACTAGGTCGTTCCAAATTGTTTTTCCAAGTGCTTGTACCATTTTATACTTTGACCAGTAATGTGAGTTCCCATAACTCTTCATCCTTGCTATTGATGGATATTGAAAGACTTTTCAGTTTTTGCGAATTGAGTATATAAGTAATGATATTTTGTTACGGTTTTACTTTGTGTGTTCTCAAATATTTATTGAGTTTCTACTGTGTACCAGACTCTGTTTTTATCACTAGACATATAGCATTGAACAAAATAGACAAAGGTCCAGGCTTTCTTGGGTCCTACATTCTAGCGTGTGTGCGGGTTGGGACAGGGAAGAAAAGGAGTTAGTAAACAAATAGGTAAAATATATACTATCTCAGGTGGTGATTAAGGACTGTGGAAATAAAAACATAAAGCCCAGATGAGGAGCAGGAAGTTCAGGTGTGGGAGTGGGATAGTCAGGGAAGACCTAATGGAAAGGCGGTGCACACCATGTGTTATCCTGAGAAAGAGTGTTTTAGGCAGAGGAAACAACAAATGAAAAGGCCACAAGGGGGAAACATTTCTGATGTGTCCGGGCATGGTAAGGAGGCAGATGGGGCTGGAGCAGAATGAACCAAGGTATAGAGAGAAGTTGAGATCAGAGAGGCAGCCAGATCATGAAGGGTTTTGTAGACTTGTGGATGTGGTTTAGCTTCTACTCTATATGATGTGGGAAGTGGAAGTGATATGACCTAACTTCAGTTTTTAGCGGATTACTCAGGCATTTATTTACCTGGTTATTAATGGGGAAGAACATTTTTCCGTGTTTCCTCATCTGTGAAATGTCTGTTCATGTCTTTTGACTATTTTTATGTAGTAATCTTTATGTTTGTCTTATTGTTTCATACAGTAGGGCTGCTCTTTTATCAGTCATATGTTTTGCAGATATCTGTTCCTACTTTGTGATTTGTCTTTTTACTGTCTTTATAGTATCTTTTTTTTCTCTTTTTTTTCTTTTATTTGTTGGGGGGGGGGGTGGCTGACCAATAAGGGGATCTGAACCCTTGACCTTGGTGTTATAACACCA
>NW_007726302.1:812315-825416 GCF_000696425.1 Galeopterus variegatus | reverse complement strand
TGAAGTATTCATACATGCTACACTGTGGATAAACCTTGGAAATAACTGTGCTAAATGAAAGAAGCCAGTCACAAAAGACCACATATTTCAGATGAAATATCCAGAACAGGAAAACCTATAGAGACGGAAAGTAGATTAGTGGTTGCCAGGGGATGGGAGGGATGATAGAGTTTCTTTTTGAGGAGATGAAAATGTTCTAAAATTGTGGTGATGGTTGCACTTATCTGTGAATACATAAAACCACCAGGTGAATTGTATGATGTATGAGCTATGTCTCATTAAAGCTGATAACTTTGTTAATATGGTGGGCGGACTGTGGGTGCATTTGGGATATTTTAAAATCTTTCTGGGACAGATTTTTTTTTTTCACTGAACATTATATTGCAAAGATCTTTATTTTGTGCAGCCGTAATTAATTTGTTTGGCTGCTATACTACAGTTTATATATCTGTTCTCTTGTTTGTTACACATTTTGATTATTTTAGGTATTTGCTATGGTGAATCATGCTGTTAGGAACATTTTTATATGTGTCTCCTGGTATGTATTTAAGTTTTTCTGGATGTTTATCTAGAAATATAATTGCTAGGTCATATGGTATAAGAATGTTCAACATTATAGGTGTGGTGGTATTAGTTTACATTTCCACCAGCAGTGCTTGATTTAAATTTCTCTTATCGCTAGTGAGATTGAATGATACATATGTGTTTCCTCTTTGGTGAAATACTTCTACTTATAGATGTCATTTGGCCATTTTTCTGTTGTATTATTTGTACTTTTACTGTTGGCTTTTAGGAGTTCTTTACCTTTGATACTAGTCCTTTGTCTTTTAAAGAATAGCAAATATCTTCCGGTTTGTAGCTCTTCCTTCCCATACTTTCTGGTGTCATCTAAACGAACAAGAGTACTTGCTTTTAATATTATCACATTTATCTTCTATAGTTAGTACTTTCTTTGTTTTATTTAGGAAATCCTTTTTAGTACAGATGAGTGCAGTGGTTCCCCTTTATTTTCTACTGAAATGCTAAAGGATTTGGACATTTAAGTCTTTGATCCATCTGGAGTTGATTTTTTTGTATAAGGTAGGGATCCAGTTTCATCTTGTGCCACATAGAAAATCTTTTTTCTCCTGTCCCATTTATTGAAAAAGCTCTCCCTTTCCCCGGTAATTTGACATGTCACTTCTGTCATGTACCATTGTTTCAAAACTGCATGGATCTGTTGCTTGACTCTGTTGTACTGATCAGTTAGTCTGCCTATTCATGGATCAGTACCTCTCTTCATAAAACTGAATGAAGAGCATAAATGACCACCACACCTGGCCCACATGTAGGCCAGTTGGTATGAGAGTTCTGTGAAGAAAACAAACCAAAAAAAAAATCAGCAACAACATTTGAAAGGTCTGCAGCATGAAGTATCCTCAGTGGAGAGCTGGGTTTCAGTTAGAGCAAGAAGATGAAAATGTTTAGAGGAATAGTGAGTTTTTTCTGATGATGCACTGTGAATTTCATAGAATTCAATGGTAGAGGGTTGGGAGGGGCAGAGTAGATGGTGGCAGAAGAGTGGGTGTGTAGTTACCTGCTGGGGATTAGGATGTAGGATATTAGGGGAAACCTGATGATTAGGGGCTTTTTGTGGTGGCCAAAATGAATAGGGATAAAAGGCACAAAGAGATTATTTCTGGTGGGATTGTTCCTGCAGATTGTGGTGGTGAGGCTGCGAATGTTGAGGATTAGGGAGGGAAGGATATCTGCTATTGTCATGGATGCACCAAGCCAATCTTAAGCCTTTCTGGGAAGAGGCAAATTTACTATATGCTGCAAGGCTCCTCCTCAACTCCTGATGACAGAGGTGCAAGTGAGGAAGCCAATTTGACTAAAGAATACTCTATCTTAATCCTCCAGGGCCCAATTTTGAATCCTGTCAGCTGTCAGCACAAGTTGGCAACTTCTCAGCCATTTGCTCTTAAAGTATTATGTTTTCCTCTTCTGCTCTATTTCCTCCTTCTGGAAATCCTGTTTGATTTGTGGGTACTTTCTCACTCCATATCTGGTAACTCATATCTTCCATACCTTTGAATCTATGTAGCATGCTGGGTAATTTCTTCAGTTCTGTATTCCAGTTCATTAAGTCATTTTTCACTCAGTATGCTGCTATTTAACCTGGCAATTGACTTTATCATTTCAATTATGTTTTTTATTTCAGGAATTTTTTTTTTCTTCCTAAATCTGTGTCATCCTTTTGATAGTCTGATATTTTAATTTCCTCTTTTGTTTTTTTAAATATGCTATATTCTGTATCTGGTAATGTCAAAATCCATGGTCTTTATGGTTCTGACTTGTAGTTATTTTTGTTTCTGCTTACTCTGGTTCATAGTGAATTTTGATTGCAATCTCATTGTTCTTGGATCTTTCTTTACCTATGGGAATTCTCAGAGGCCTAAATCAAAAGTCCTTATTTTAGAGAGTAGTTGCCAGGTGCCTAAGGGCACTTCCAGTCCAAGACCAATTGAAACTAAATATTTGGATTGAGGTATTTTGGGCCACACAAGTAGTGTGAATTCAAGCCACAAACCCATGGATTTGTGGGCTTGTGGTTATAAATTCTCTGGGGGAAAAATACGTATTTTTACTTCCCTTCTTTTGCCTTTAGTCAAAGCCCAAACAGGCATGTATTCCCTTTGAGTTGAGGGCATAGGGGTGTCCCCACTGAGAGCACCCTTAAGGATCTGGCTTTATGTAGTGGTCTCCAGTGGGACCTCCCACCATGATCAGACTCCAAACTCTGTCTCCTGCCTCCTTGGCCAGCAGCCCATTACAACTCAAGATCCATACTAGACCAAAGCAGATTAGTGTATGTCCCCAAGGAAAACTTCCTCCCTCTGAGCTACTTTATTATTTCTGTTTGAGCTTTCTAATTGTGACTAGACTCCAAGAAATTCCCTTTGTTTCCTTGCATCTCAGCCATTCATTTAAAGGTTTTCATCTAATTTCCACCTCGTCTACAAACATGTCCTATTGTTATTAGGACAAGTAGTTCTTCAGTCCTCTTTGCTACAAATTAATTGGCAGAATGGCCTCACCAGACTTGGCTAGAATTTTAGTTTGTTAGTACTAGGAAGGCTTGATACTATGTACGTTGTGATTACAGACTACTTGAAAGGCAGAGAAAACGTACAAATAAATTATAGGCAGATACAGGAAACAATAGCTCCCTAATGAGGCCCAAATGTTGCCTTATATTTGAAGTCAAGTTTTTGAGAACATTGAATTCTAAGAAGTAGGGACAGCTTGATTTATGGTAAACTGAATATACTTGCAAATGAAGGCATTATTTTAAGGGAGAGGAAAAGGATATTTGGAAGAGGATAGAGTACGGTAATAAGCTCAAATTTTAGACAAATGTAAAACAGTTCCTAACCAGTAAAATAGCTTTTAGGCAATCAATAACAACAAAAAGTATTAACATTTATTCATTCAGCAGACACATTGGGGAATTGTCTGTCGATACTTCATTGAATTTTGGGGGAGACACAGAGTTAACAGTTGGTTTGGAAGCAATTCCCATTCTAAGCAGCTTACCTATACCCTCTTATCCTTATTATAGCTATCTGTGTTGTTCCCATATAATAGATATAATAGCATTCTAACAGTATTAAGTGCAACCAAAGAGGATTTGTCAGCTCTGGCTGATGTCTCATTTTTGTTGTTTACTATTTTTCCCAAAGCTAGTTGCTATTTTACTTTTTGATTTCATGCATTGTTGCTCCCAGTCCACAAGGCTGGGAACAAATTTGACTCATTTTTCTTTTCATTTGCTCTTTTATTCAGCAGGCATTTGTAAGGTACATGCTGTGTGAAAGACCTTCCACTAGCCACTAGGGTTACCTTCATGAGTAAAACTAGCTATGGCCTCTGCCCTCATAGATCTTGCATCCTAGAAAGGGAGATAGCCATTAATAATAATAATTTTTTTAAATCACACAAATAAATATAAAATTGCAACTGCGATAAATGGTAGAGAACAGAAGGACATGGTACAAAAGTTTAGAAGAGGGATTTATAAAAGTTCACAAAAAAAATTGTTGAGATCATGAACCGGGTTCAAAACACTTTAAATCTTTATCTTTCTCAGTAGAAAGATTGATAATTTGGTTTATCCAATATGCTTTAAGGATACACTGTGTACATAGTCACTTTACCTTACCATGGAGGGAAAAATGGCACTGGCAAAGATCCTGTTTACTTATCTGGACCAAGTATCCCTATGACTTCTGTTACATGAGTACTGTTATCCCCATACTGTTGGGGATAACGGGCCAGTTTGAAGGGGTGCCTTTGATGGCAGTGTTCCTCAGGGCATGGCCTGTGGTTTTCCTCTACAAAGTCTTAGACCCAGAGTGAATTCCAAGTTTGGAGTTTTGGTGGTAGTGGTGGTAGTTAGTTATATTTTAAAAGCTGCTTTTGGAATTGAGTGTTACATGGTCTGATTTATAACACACAACCATAAAAAAAGATTGGGCCATAAGTGCTCATAAATATTCTCAATGGATCCTAAGTCCTCACTTAAATAAAAAGTGCTAGTTTTAGCCTATATCAGAAATCTTAAAATTTGTGTTTTGTTTTTTATAAACAAAGCCAATTATACTACCTACTTGAATTATTGTAAGTTATTTATGTCCTGCCTTTTGAAGACTTTTCAAATATTTCAAATGAGTAAGGTCAGAAGATTTGAATGTATACTCTCGTTTTAGTGGATTTTGTAAGGATATTTAAAAGTATTTTTATATGTATGCAAACTACCAAAATAATTCTGAATGTATTGTGCATAAAATAATTATTGTCATAATTGAGTCATCTGTGTTTGAAAGGGGTTTATGCCCCTTATTTTGTAGGATTATTGACATTATTTTTAACTAATTCGGCAGTCCTTGAAGATACACTTAAAATTTCTTAAATTTGTGCAAAACTAAAAACAGTTGTAATGAAGTTGTTTTTCAGTCACATAGTGGCTGCTCTCAAATGAGGTTAAAACTGTCTCTGAAGAATGTTCTCGTGCATATGCCAAGAAGCTTCTGGGATGGGCATATTTTTAAGAACTTAGAATATAAACAACTCTGATCTGTGGCAAGAGATTTAAATGACCTCATGACAACAAGAAGAACAAAGCATTTTTAAGTTATCATGGTGGTTTGTTAATTCATTACAATGTGTTTGTCATTCTCCTATTTTGGTGCATTGAGTGAAAGCCAGGCAAAAAAATTACAGACTATATTCAACTGAAGATACTATTTCTGTATTGTTGTAAACAAAGTAAGTACCAGAAAAAATACTGTTTCCTAAAAGTAAATGTTTCATCAGTTATTCTAGAGGTATAGATCTTTTTTTTTAAAACCACATGAACCACTTCTGGATAAAGGCCATTTATTTAGATATAAAGTTTTGATTCATTTTCTGTTGGATAAAATATGGGGAATGTGTTCCAAACATGAAAGATCAAACACTTGGCTTGAAATAAGAATCCCTTTCTTCACAACAGATCAATTAAGTGTTTATTAAGTACTTACTATGTGTCTGGCACTATGCTAAATATTATGGAATACAAAGGAAGGTGACTGCTTTTGGTCTAGTTGGAAGAAAAGCCCTACGCCAATGAAACTATAAAATGGAAAGATATTATATAATCAAGTACCAAATAAAATAGCACATCTCTTATGAAGTACAAGTCATGACATATCCTTTCTTTTCAGAAATGACTTCTAATTATTGTCTAGAGCAATGGAAAGATATTATATAATCAAGTACCAAATAAAATAGCACATCTCTTACGAAGTACAAGTCATGACATATCCTTTCTTTTCAGAAATGACTTCTAATTATTGTCTAGAGCAGTTGTTTTCAGTCAGGTGTGATTTTGCTCCCCACGAAGACATTTGGCAATGTCTGGAGGTGTTTTTGATTGTTACAGCTGGGGCTACAGGCATCTAGCAGATAGACCAGAGATACTGCTAAATATCTTACAATGTACAGGATAGCCCTTCACAACGAAAAATTACCTGGTTCAAAATGACAATAGTGCTGAAACTGAGAAACCCTACTGTAGAACCTATAAATGTCAATGCTGAAAAGTTTTGAAGTTGTGGGAGACAGACTCTTTCTTCCTCTAGAACTTTTCAGCCCCTGTAAATATTCTTTACCTGAGGCCCTTGGATCCTTACACAGAGATGATCATCGGGTATCCACAAACCCTCTGAGCATCGTATGTGAGTTTTTCTAGTACAGTGTTCCAGGGAGAGAGTCCATAGATTTTATCAAAACCTCAAGGTATCCATGTCTCCAAAACAGATTGAGACATCAAATGAGTGCTCTAGTCACCTGAAGGAGATGATAACACAGAATATTCCTTAGCATTTTGCTGAGGTAGACGTAGACTTTAAGATTCAAAGATCGAAATTAATCTGAAAATACTTTTTTTGGTGAAAAAAATTTCTATATCAATTTAATGCTTTGAAGTAATAAAATCTTAATGAGTGAGGATTATAGAAGAATATCAATTATTTTATTTTGTTATTCGAAATCAACTTGTTTTATCATAATTTGCTATTTTCTCCCAAGTGAAGATACCAATTTATATTGCCTAGCTGCTGTTTATTTGTTGAACCATTCAGAGATCTGGACATGGTTTTATATAGCCTACATTCCTCCTGAACACTGTTTAATAAAGTGAATTATGTTTTTCTCATAAGAAACATGTTTAAATTGAGAATTATGTTTCTGATTTGGTATCCAGTAAATCAGAGATCCTACCAGCAGTATGTTATAAATACAAATCTACATAACCTTGAGCGTACATATAATTTAATACTTTTTTAAGTCATAGAAATTGGAGATTAAGTCTTGGCCTAAAAGCCAAGGAAGGGACCTTAGAGATCATCTGTTCCAGCTGTTTCAAACAGTTCTTTGGGGCCCAAGGCCCAAAAGCACTGTTTTCTGTTGTTTTATATATTTGGACTTCTACCAAATATTTATTTGGGAAGGGGTGAAGGAGGGAAGATGCATTTGGGAAGAAGCGGTGTATACATCTGATCTAGACTAGCCTCATTTTGCAGATAAGGGCCTAAAGCCCAAATCTCCACATTTTATTCTTTGGCTACATTTCATTATTCTGTAGGTCAAACCAGCATTTTAGATGTATCTGGTAATAGTATAGAGGATGACCAGGAGTTCACATTTCAGCTGTGCAGCTTCCTAGCTGCATGTTCTTAGACAAGTTGCTAAATATTCTCAGTCTCTGTATATTCATCAGCAGAAAATAAATTATAACATCCTTAGGATTATTTTCACTTTCTTAGGATTTAGACTGTATCTTGGAAGATGATCTGGATTCTGTGCAGCTTCCTAGCTGCATGTTCTTAGACAAGTTGCTAAATATTCTCAGTCTCTGTATATTCATCAGCAGAAAATAAATTATAATATCCTTAGGATTATTTTCACTTTCTTAGGATTTAGACTGTATCTTGGAAGATGATCTGGATTAACCAAGTCTCTCTTAAGAGCATTTCAAATCATTCCATTTTTTTTTAAATGAATTTTGTGTCATCTGAATATTTGAAGACCCACCTCATTTCCACTTATCCGTGTCCTCCAAAAAATAGTTCAAAATAAAACAAACATCTTTATTATCAAAGGGGACAGCAAAGTAGTTACATTTCCTTTAGTTGGGTAGTTGCGAGGGTCTTTGTAGACTGATCAACCTTGGTGCTTTTTCTCCCACCTTCTCACCCCACTCCAGTTATCACATAAGACAGCTAGAAACATGAATCAAGAACAGCAGAATATAGGAACAAAGACCTTTAGAGATGAAATATAAGAGCAAATAACTGCATTGAAAGAACGAAACCATACAAAGTAGAATCTGAACTTGGTTATCCTTTTGATCTTGCTTAACTATGTGGCCTCATAGAGTGCTTGAGGAGAGATTGAGGATTCTTTCCTCTTGGGCTATTTCAACAGGGATTGCCTTACTAATCACTTCTTGTTAGTCACCTGTAGTTACCAGGGAACACAGGTTTTCACTTGCGTGACAGAAGCAAATAGAGGTAGTGAGATTAAAGACGAGAGAAACCACTTGTCTTTTGCTACAAAAAATTATTTAGTAGTATATCCTGAGAAGATTTTGTTCCAGATTTTTTCTTAGAAGTGCAAAACTATGAAGTACAGTATAGAGAAATGAAGGTTGAACCTAAATAAAGGGTTTTTCTTTAGTGGCTTGATCATATATCAAGTTGCTGGGCTTGTTTGTTGGTTTGTTTTGATTGGTTTGGTTAGGTTTATTATTGTTGTTTGTTATTAGGATACAGCTTTTAGAGAAGTTGTTTGCATGTCACTCTATGATCTTGGGGTATTACAAATATTCGCTATTGTATGTTGTCTTATTGCTCTATGAAATATGTATAAATTAAGTTTGTTTTGTTTTTGTAAATTACATTTGTAAGTGATTGAGAATATAACATTTTAAATTAAACTATTTGGATATTTTCCTCAGGTCTTAAAGAAAGTGCAGAAGAGATGGTCAAAAACAAATTGGAAGGAAAGGATAAACTAACCCCTTGGGAACAATTTTTGGAGAAGAAGAAAGAGAAAAAAAGACTGAAAAAGAAACAGAAGGTATCAGGGATAATTATGACCAAATATTTATTGAATACTAGCCATGTATCAGAAGGTACCAGGTGGTTGGCATCTGTTATCACAAAATATAACCACTCACTGGAGTAGGCCTTGTTATCATCCCAATTTTAAGAAAGAGGAAAGTGAGAATCCAATAGTTTAAGTGTTTTCAGCAAGGCCACAAAATGGAGTACAAAGCCTGGCAAGAGCACCTAGCCACCTTAACCACTCTGCTGTAATATTTTACATACTACCTAAATAAAGTAAATGGTTTAATTGATATCTAGATGTAAAACAGTATGATTCCATTCTGTTTTTGAGAGAGATACATACAGACTTTTTTCCTTGAGAATATATGCATATAGAAGTTTTTAACATGAAAGAAATTATGCCATACATTTCTACTTTTCAACCTGTATTTTTCACTTTTTAATATTATCATATGGCTCTTTCAATATCTTATTGTCATGAAATCCCTTTATCAAGAATATTTCCTCATGCTAATATGGTATCTATAGAAAACATGATTTTACTTCCATCATTCAGGGGTTAGCATCTTTTCCAGAGTTAGTGTCCTCAGTAATAGCAGAGATCACTATGGTTTTTGCCACTAAAAATACTCTGCCTCGTCACTGAAATGCAGCATTCTGGCAATAGTGTCATTGCCTTACCATGTTATTACTGATAATCACAAAATTTTACAATTTGAGGAATCTTAAATGATTAGTTCCAGTTCAACCCTGTTGTTTTATAATTATAGAAAATTAGGTGATTTATCTGAGGTAACACTGTTTGCCAGTGGCTAAGGTGAGACTAGAATCCCCATGATCTCTCAGTTCAGCATTTTTTCTACTATACTGTATTATTGCTCTGTATACTGTGTAAGCTTGTAGTGCTTTTGGTACAGCTGTGACTTTCAGTGCTATAAAGGTAGACAGGCTGCGAAGTTGAATGATGCAATGTAATAATTTTTGTGCTTCTGTCATAGAGTTTGTGGAAAAGGATAGGAAAATGGAGACATGGGATAAGAGCCTTGTCCCTATTGACATACTACCTCTATTCTTCCCTAAAACTTGCTTTAAAATTAAGTAGGCAATAAAATGTCTTTTAAATGGAATAACTCCACAAGTGTTTAACCTATTAGTTTATTGGAAAATTTTCAAGTGGGTCTTTATGGGGTCAGTAGTCACTCTGAGACTTTTAGCAGCTGTTCTGTCTGATTTTCATTTGCTAGGAGCTTTGAGTTTATCTTGTGCTTTTCTTTTTCCCTTCACTGAGCTAAATCTGAACTCATTTTATCAACAACATTCAAAATACATTTGTTAAGTGTCCAGAGTGTTCTGCACTCAGTGTTCTGTACTGGACTTGATGACTCCAGCAGATCCCTTGCAACTCCACAGGTTCTCTGCATATAGAAAAGTTTCAAGAATTTTTTTTATGTTAAAAATATTTTTGCCCCCTTTTCCATCAGTGACTTCAATTTTGATATTAAAAAACTATTACTGGGGCTGGCCAGTTAGCTGAGTTGGTTAGAGCATGGTGTTGGTAACACCAAGGTCAAGGGTTCAGATCCCTGTACAGGCCAGCCATGGGGGGGGGAAATTATTATTGGAGAAATGAATCCAAGTATATGTGCCATGGTATTTAGTATTTTGATCTAACTTTCATTTAGATCTATAAGCAGTTAAATGTTTGAGTAAATATGTAGTTAATAATCTCAAAAACTCATGTTACTACTGAATCCATTATAATAGTTTGGTGAAGAAATTCTTAAAGCTCCTTGTTCTTAAAAGGATGTTAATATCAAAATGAATATTCTTTAGAGCTTAGTGGGTCTTCTTGTATGAAGGATGATGGTTAGCAATAATGCATTCTAAACATTTTTGTTAAAATGGCTTAGAGATGTTTTAGATTCCTGGGGATAAATTCAATCTGGTTAGTCTGATCTTAGTTCATATATGTTCTCTTTATTTTATAAGCTTGATTGCTTAATTTAAATATACTAATTTAGTAGATAGCCTATTCAAATTTGATTAGGGAAAATTTAACCAGCAGATTTGCTTAAAAATAGCCCAGCAGTTTTCAGGGGTAGATTACACATAAAACAAGATAATTATTGAAATTGGGTGATGAAAACAGGGGGTTTATTACACTATCCTTAACTACTTTTGTACATATTTTTAAATTTCATAATAAAAAATTTTTTCAATTAATCAGCAAATGAATTGTTTACTCTTAAATAAGTTTAAGAGGTAACCCACAGTGCAGTACTTGACGCTATTGATAGTCACTGACATTTCTCAGTTTTATGAGAGATATGGTTATCTCTTCATTGATCATCCATCTAAAGGCATTCTCCTCCTTTGAATGTCTGTTTCACTTTATTTGTGTGTCTTCCAGTATGTCCTATCTTGAATTATTATTAATTATATATATATGTATCTGTTTACGTGTCTAATTTCCTTTAATAGATTGGAAATTTTTTGAGGGCAGAAATCATGTATCCAATAATTTTCATTTCTCCCAAAAGCCCTACATAGTTTCCTGCATTTGTTAAGTATTCCATAATTATTTGTTGAACAAACAAAATAATGACTTAAGTGGGAGTTTTTTATAAACTGCTTTATTTTAAAAATTGATTTAGTTTTTAGATTGAACTACTTAATTTAAAAGAAATAGGTGATTTATCTAAGGTAACACAGTTTTTTCACATGCATATATATTGTAGTCCTTATAATAATGAAACTGTATGTATTTTTACGTTCAACTTTAAGGCTATTGCTGAAGAGGCCAGTGAAGATGAACTTCCCTCTGATGTTGATTTGAATGACCCATACTTTGCTGAAGAAGTTAAAAAAATAGGTAAGCCAGCCCATATTTATAGTTTTCAGTTGAAATCTAAAGAAAAAGGTGAGATAGGTGGAAACAATATAAATTAATCATCCTTTTAAAATTACTTGAATTTGTGTAGCTCCCTTAGTGGCTTATAAGCAAGTCTGTCCTCTGAGGTTCAACCATTGGTCATATTGGGAAGGGTCGGCATGTCCCCTGTACATACAAGGAATAATATTTTTATAGGAGGCTTTTGGTAACATGGTTAACTAGGTATTCCTTTCTGGGAAATATCTTTAGAACCAGTCAGATTGACTCTATAAAGGGAAGAAAGGAAATAGAATAATCATCATCTTGTGTGCTTTTGCTGATTTTTTATAACGCAGTTCAGTCTAGGTCTCTCTGCAAAGACAATGAAGAACTAGAGTATGAAATGAATTTGTTTATGTGTTTACATTGATGTGTATATAATGTTTTAAAATATATACATGGAATTGTAGTATAAATGCTTTTTCTGCTGAAATGTACAAAAGCATCTGTGTTTCATTTTTCCTTTTTCATTTATGTTAATATAGCTAAAAGCCAGCTTTCCTCTTACCTCCCTTTCTCCTTTGAGTCCCCAAACTATCTGGTATCTAATTTTCTATATTCAGGGAGCCCTGTTTCTATTGTGTATACACCACTCATTATTTCCTGAATGCTTCCATTCTTACGTTTTTGGTGTGTGTAAATGTGTTTGGTAAGGTCCAGGCCATACTTGGACAAGCCAGTACAGAGAGAACTATGAGCACTTTCCAGTTGTTCTCATGCATTTTGCCTTCCCCTAATCTTTATACCACACACATGAACCCCAAAAGGCTTGCTCCTGGAGCAACTCCAAGCTGGCATTGTAAAGAGAAGGATTTTATGAAGTTTTTCTGCTTCTTGTCCCTCGTGACTAGTGGGCCAGAATAGCCCTCAACAGGAAAGCTAAAATTGCTCAAAATTATTTTCTGGTTGTTATAGCCTTTTAGTACTGACATTTTATTGATTAAAGGAGGTCAAGATGAATAAAGTCTGTTATAGGATATGAGATTCTTGGGAACTAGACAGGGAAATGAAAACTTAGCATATTCTGCTTTTTATCATACCTGAGCAGTCATTTCTAGACGATGGTGGGTTTCAGCCTTTATCCTCTGGTTTCAGGAAACCAAGTTTATAATGGAGAAATGTGAAGCATTATAGTTTCCTTGTTCTCTATCCAAAGTGCTTCATTTGGCATGTGAGTTCTGGTCAGATTGCAGAACTCAGGGTAGGATTCAAAGAGTAAGTTAAATGGTTTGATGGCTTGGGCTAGCCAGTTTCTTGGAATCAGCACATATTTTTTTTTTTTCATTAAATTTTTATTTTGTCAATATACAATGTATATGATTATTATGGCCCATCACCGACACCTCCCTCCCTCCTCCCTCTCTCCCCTCCCCCCCAAGAATGTCCTTTCCGTTTGCTTGTTGTAACAACTTCAGAAAGGTATAGTTGTTATATCTTCTTCCCCCACCCCGGTATTTTTTTTGTGTGTGTATGTGGGTGAATTAATTTATTTTTTAGCTCCCACCAATGAGTGAG
>NW_007726302.1:795652-812139 GCF_000696425.1 Galeopterus variegatus | reverse complement strand
AGATTTTTCACATCCTTGGTTAGCTCAATTCCTAGGTATTTTATTTTTTTGGTGGCTATTTACATTTAAATTGTGAATAAACTTTCTCTAAAGTTAGTAACAGAAGTTCCACGGGAAAAGGTATAGATAACATTTGCTCGCTGTCAGTGTACTTTTGGTTTCAGAATGCTTCCTAGGAGTAATTGTTTCTATCTGGGTGCAGTATTTTCTTTTCTTTCTTTCTTTTTTTTTTTTAAAGGAAAAAGAAAAACAGAAATTCTGTGAATTTTTTTACATAAAATTTAGGGCCAGAAAATGGTTGTTTATTCATTCTGTGAACAAATATTTTGATTGCCTATCAGGTTCTGGGCACTCTGCTAGGCTAGAGATACAGCAGTAATAATTTTAGTAAGATTTCTTCCCTCAAGGAGTCTGGTTTCAGTGAAGACATGCTAAGCAGATAAACAAATAATGAAAAGAGTATGGTAAATGTTTGAAGGATGTAACTGGGAGGAAGAAGGAGTTAGGAGAGTTTACATAGGGTAGGAAAGAATGCTTCTTCGAGATAGTGATGTTCCAGCTGAGACCTGTAGAATGAGAAGTCAGGCATAAAGTGCATTGCACTGAAGGAAAAGTGGGCAAAAGGCTGTGAGGTGAGAAAGAACGTGTCGTGTGTGTTGGAAAGACAACAGTGTGGCTGGAACATGGTCAGAGAAGGGAGTTCAATATCAGGGCAGGCCAGAAACACAGTCAAAAGTGACCCTACGCTTTCTTGTCCTGAAAGCAAATTTGGGTTGTACTCTACCGACGATAGAAAGCCACTGAATAGTCTTTAAACAAGGGTGTGACATGATCTGGTATATATTTTAACATATTACTCTGGTTCCTGCAAAGGGAACAGATTAAAGAAAGGCATCGGTGAGAGCTGGGAGACCAGGCTTTTGCAGAGGTCTAAACAAGAGTTGATGGTAGTTTATATGGCATGCCAGTAACGGAATTGGAAGGAGAAAACAGAATGGAATTCTAGATGTATTTTTGAAGTAGATTTTCTAATATATTTGGATCAGGAAGAAAATTAGCTTAACTCCTAAGGTTTTGGTTTGAGTCTCTGGGAGAATGCCCTTCCATTCCCTGAGTTAGGAAGGAGTGTAAAAACATTAAGTTTGGGTAGGACGCATATAGGTCCATTTTGGCCATAATTGCTTTGAGGTGTCAATTAGATATCCAAATGGAGGTGTTAGGTTGGCATTGAGGTATGAGTCTCAGAGATCAGCAGAGAGGTCAGAGTGCAAATATAGACTTACATATCAGCAGCATATAAATAGTACCTCAAACCATGGAGCAGGAGGTAGAAAGCACTGATAAGAGAAGAGGATGCAGGATTGGATCCTGAGGTCAGGTGAAGCCTATATAAGGTATTACTCTGTCATGCTGGAGGATGCACTACCTGGAAGGTTGGGGAAAGCTTAAGAAACTGAGAAGGAGCAGCTGTGAAATAGGAAAAGCATAGGCATTGTGTCATGTGAACCGAGAGAAGAACGTGCATAGGAGAGATGTGATTGTGTCAGGTGCCACTAGGCATACAGAGAAGTGTCTTGTAGACACTTGGTGAGGTATAGAGGTCATTGGGTGACCTTACATGCAATTTCAGTAGATTAGTGTGGTTTAAAGTAGGAGTGAGAGGTGAGGAAGTAGAGACTGAGAATGTAGATCATTTTCCAAAACTTTTACTGCGAAGGGAAGCAGAGAAATAGAGCAGTAGCTGAATGTGGGTAAAGAGAAGGTTTTTTTTTTAAGGTATGAGCTTTTAGGACTTGTTTTTATCTTCTTGAGATTGCTCTATCAGAGAAGAAGTGATTGAGATACAAAAAATAGGGATGATAAATGCAAGGGCAAAGTCCTTGAGAAGATAGGAGGGTAGGACCTAGAGCACGATGGAGGTTTGGCTTTAAAGGAGTCAGGATGCATCTTTTTTATCAGGAGAGAAGACAAAAAGTAAGTACTAATGCAGGTAGGAGGAAGGTGAGGGATTTTCCTGATTGGTTTGTGAGATTATACTGTTTTTTATACATTTGCAGAATTCCAGATAATCTGGGTGGGCAGGTAAGGTAAGAACCTGGAAACAGATCATTCTAGGAAGGGTTACTGCCTAAGGCAATTGATGAAATGAATTTTCAAATTTAAAGTAATGTTCTAGTCAGGATAGCTGAGAATGGAGAAAGATGGGGCATATAAATCTGAAGTCCTGGCCAAGGGCAGCAGTATGGGAGGCCTAAACAGAAAAGGAGAAAACCAGTTGAGCCACACAGTCAGGCTGGTCCACAAAAGCAACATGTACCTTTAATGCCAGACATGGCTTCTCATAGGCATAATACAAAGCTGTGTGCACTCATTCATTTATATATTCATTCAGTCAGCCAATAAATTATTGAATGTCCAAATCACCCAATCTACCCATATTACTTTCACCGTTTCTTAGAAGATATTTATATATGAGAATGATATAGTTTTTTCCCAGGTATTTTTGTCTGACTACCTAGAGTATAAGTGGGCTTTCAAAAAATATGTGTGTTAAATATATATCATGTATATTCTCGAATAGATGGATTTAATGCGAAGTTTTCGCTTAATTTCCAACTTTTTCCCTCAAGATAAGCTAAACTTGCATTTAACAGTATCCAAAAGATATAAAGAAAAATAAGTGTTGAATATTAACATTTTATATTCAGTGATCCAGGAGGGTGGTTTAGAGGTTAGATGGAAGCATATATTTAGGGAAATGGATTTCTATAAGGAAGTCAAAAAGAAGAGTTTTTTCATGTCTTCTAGGTGCAAGGCTGTATAATAGGGAATCTTCAGGAGAGTTGGACTTTGGTTCGGAATTCACCAATTCGTGTATATTTTTATTTTATTTTATTTTTTTGTGGGGGTGGCTGGCCAGTACAGGGATTCAACCATTGACATTAGTGTTATCAGCACCACGCTCTAACCAGCTAAGCTAACCAGCCAGCCCTGTAGTGTATTTCTTAATTTAGATATAAAATAACTCAGGTGACCTATATTGGTGTATTAATTTATCACCACAGTATTGCCTTCATTATTAGTCAGGACACGTTTTGGATTATAGTACCTTGGAAGTGAAATATAGTCATTATCTAAGGATATAGGCCCTGGTTTTCAAAAATATTTAAGATATAATGAGTTTAGCTCACCGGTGTTTGGAAGGATATGTAGTTCAAATTTAATAGTTGAACAGGACAAAGACATTGTAAACCAGATAAAATTGAGTACATTTATAACACCTGTGCCCTATGCAATCCGATAGAGCTAAATTTATACACCTTTCAAAATATGGAGGAATTGAGTTCATTGATTGATGGCCAGGCATGGTGTTGGTTCAGGTTAGTAGCCAGTGTGAGTGTCAGAGATCTTTTATAATTTTTCCTTCTATTTTTTTTCTCTGTGCTGCAAACCTGGTATCAAATGGAAGTTTTAGAAATATAATGTACCTCTAAAATGAGTTATTTTTTCTTTTAGAAATTAAATATTGCTTATTGCTGTCTAATTGCATAAACTCTCTAATAAGATTTTGTTTTTGAAGAAGCAGGACCAAAATAAAGTACATCACTATTAAAATGTATCCTTTGTCTTAGATATTTGATAAACCACCATGAAAATCTAATAATGGGGTGCACATATTTTATTCATTCAACCAGTATTTTGAGTGCTTACAATGTACCACTTGTATGTTTTACAGTTTACAAATGCTTTTATACACATTCTGTTCTCTAATCCATACTTCAGCCCACTTTAGAGATGAGTCAACTGAAGATCAAAGAACATAGTTGAATTGCCCAAGGGCTAAGTTGTAGCTGGTAGAATCTGAATCCTAGTGGGCTTCCCTTTACTTTTTATAATTCTGTAAGTACGTCGTAAAGACCAGAGCCAGCATCAGGACCCACGTGTATAAAAGCTGGGTGTGAGAAATTGCCGGGTTTCCAAGCAAATGCAGAATCTCCTGGCCTAGAAGAGAATTAACAGACTTCATCCACTATAGGCAAGTGATCTTGGATGCAGGGACTTGCTACAAAAAAAGAGCGAATCACTAGTGAGCTTACCACTCCTGTCTGGTCAGTATTGAGACCCATCTGCCCTCCAATGAATTCTCTTAGCTTCTTGCTCACATGAAGTGCTCAACTAAACCCTCTGGAGGAAGTTTTTTATGGAAACATTCTTTGACATTACAAGTAATGGAAAATGGTATTTCCTTTATTTATTTTACAGATCAATTTTTTTACAGCACATCTTTTTCTGTAGATGTATTCTGTTATATTTTTTTGCTTAAAGGGATAGTGGCCCCAGTAAGGGTTGTTTGGATTTATTTTATTTATAGAACTCTAACATCTGATTTGGGGTCTCTATTAGTATTTGACAGCAGTCCCAGGAGAAGTGGTTTCTTACTTGCCAAAAGATTCACTGAAAAATAAAATAACATTTTAGAACAGGAACTTTCATTTCCCTAGTACAGACAGTCCCCCACTTATGATGGTTCAACTTATATTTTTCAACTTTACGATGGTGTAAAACCTTCACAATTTTGACATAATGTATGTTATTCAATAAATTTCATGAGATGGTCAACACTTTATTATAAAACAGGCTTTGTGTTAGATGATTTTGCCCACTCGTAAGCTAACGTAAATGTCTTAGCATGTTTAAGGTAAGCTAGGCAAAGCTATGACGTTCGTTAAGATAGGTGTATTAAATGCATTTTCAACTTAGGGTATTTGCAATTAACGGTGCGTTTATCAGGGCATATTTATCTTTTGTCTAAACAATTCAGTCTAGCACACAGTGAATTCTTTGTGAGGAAAGAAATTTTCATCACAGTAAAATTGAATATCATTTTTAGCCTTGACCATCTTGGAGACTCTCTTTTTTCTCCTTTCCTGCAGTCTTCCTTTCAAGTTTATTTTTATGACTTTTCACCAGGTTGTTATAAAATCTGAAGTAGTTCATGTGGGCTCTTTGAAATTATTTTCCACAGCTGTATATGACGATCTTTATTTCTTTTATTTATTAATCATATTCAGCCTGATTTTTCTCCCTGCCACAGAGCGATCTTCTGCATATGTCACTTGTTTGTTCATGTCAAAAGGAGCTCTTGACTTGAGAGTACAGGAGCAGAGGTAAACTTAGGGATGGAAGTTCAGACCCTAAGAAAGTGGAGCCTTGGTGATACTGACATATGTAAATACATACACATACTTTAAGACAGAGAAAAGATTATAATCTTAAGGTAGATACATCATTTCCTGAAAAACATTTCAGATAGGCCCAATGAAGATTTGCACTTTAGAGAGAAGGGCTGTATACAATAAATGATTCTTCTTAGAAGTGCAAAACAAATGCCTTGGTAGCCCTGAGGGGTGAACCTGGCAGCACATTTTTGCTGGCATGTTCTCTTGTCTGGGCATGTCTACTGCACAGGTCTGCATGAGTATAGCAGGGACTTAATACACAGGGAGCAGTTTCTAAAGGTTCTCAAATTTAGGCTTTGCTTTTCCTGTTATACCTCATTAGCTGCAGTTCTTCAATCATCATATGTTCTGTAAATTTAACTTCTTTATTTCACAGCAGAATGCATTTTAAGTGGAAAGGACTATTAAAAACAGAATGACATTTGATATCGAAGGAATGTAATGTAGTGGTTACCAGTAGAGAGCCTGAGCCAGAGAGCTTGAGTTTGAATCATGGTTCTTTTGCTTACTAAACCCATGACAAATTACTTAACCTCTCTTTGCTTCAGTTTCCTCATCTACAAAATGAGGATTATAAGAGACAGGGAAATCTATCCCATGACATTGTTTTGAGAATTAAGTTAATTAATATACATAAAGTGAATAGAGCAGTGCTACTGCCTGACACAGTTAAGTATGTTGTGTTAATTGACTGTAAGAGAACATTGTTTTTTTTGCAGTGGAAGGACAGGCAGAACATAGTTTATCCAAAGAAGACAGTGTCCAGGCAGTGCAGAGAAAATCGACATTGTACAGTAACATTCTAGAGTAACAGAACATGGCTTTGTAGATACTGAGCCTTCCAACTTGTCATACTAATCTTTCATACAATACCACCCTGACACCAACTCCCTTTGAACCTCTCCCACTCAAACAGGCACAAAAAGGGAAGAAAAGTCTGGCATCAGCACAATCACCAAGGACGCCAGCACATCTGATATATGTGTAGTCAGACTATAGCAATAGTAATAGCAAGCACTTACAAAGTGTCTTTTACAGTTTTTTGTTTCATTCTCAGAATCAGTCAGTGTTCACACAATGCATTTAGTTTTGTCTCTTTAGTTCACTATAATCTAGAAGACCCCAAACACACTTTTTTCTCCCATAACATTGGCCTTTTCAAGGGTAGTGATCTTTGGAATGTCTCACATTCTGGATTTATCTAATAGTTTCTTGTCCCTTGGTCTCCTGTATGTGCCATAAACTGGAAGTTAGACTAGTGGTTCAGTAGGATTTATGTTGAATGATTTTGGCAAGAATACTTCATAGGCAATGCTGTATCTGTCATATTATATCACATGGGGTTGGGAGATGTCAGATTGTCCCACAGATCACTTGATTAAGGTGGTATAGTACCCACCAGCAGATCTTCTTAGGCTCTACTAGACAGTTGAACTCAAAAGACTTAAGTTGGTCACACTTGGCTCTCACAGGTATTTGGGCAAGGAGACATGTGACAGGGCAGCGTGTGGTGTTTCTCTTCAGTAGAGTTGTCACAGCAGTCCACTCAGCAGTATAGCTCAGGTACAAGGAAAGGAGACACAGTATGCAGTAGTCACTCCAAATCAGAACTGATATCTTTTTAACAGTGCCTAGGTATAGCCTCCAGATCCTTCTTATACCAGTTACAATAGTCATCGGATTCAGGGAAGCCCAAAGTTATGAGCATTTAGAGACCTCTATACATCCAATTCTCCAATCAAGAACCACTTTTACCAGAAGTAGTTTTGCCTGGTAGTAGAACTACAAAGTTAACTGAAGATCAAATTTGTCTTTAAGAAAGAGAAAAGATTTTGTTAAACTTATACTTGCCAAATTGTTATTGTAAAGATAAGTTTTTCATTTTGCAGATGAGTTTTTAAGGGACAGAGTGTTAAGAGTTTATATATTGAAAGTCAAAGTTCCTTTCTCTTTTTGATTTTTTCCATTGTTCTTATACTAGGAAAATATTTCTCTTATTTAGGATCAAGTAGCTATTCCCTTGTATTTTCTCATAGGTTGCTTTTGGTTTTTGGTGGGTTGTTTTTGGCAGCTGGCCGGTATGGAGGTCTGAACCCTTGACCTTGGTGTTATAACACCACGCTCTAATCAACTGAACTAACTGGCTAGCCCATGTTTTGTTTTGTTTTGTTTTTTAAATGTTTAATTCTTAAATCCACCTGCATTTTATTTTCCTGTTTATTATGAAGTAAGGCTATAACTCAATTCTTTTTTTCCAGTATGAAGTAAGTTGCCCAGCACCAGTTATTAAACAATCCCTTCTCTTTCCACTGATGCGCGATACATTTTATTATATACTAAGCCATATTGTTCCATTGCTCTCATTATATAGGATAGTAAGTTTTTTGGTTATTTTCACTTTTCAGTACATTTTAGTATTCCATACCACTAGTACATCAAATATACCTTATTAATCTTTATAAAGATTTCCTTGAATGGAACTTTATTTAGAATTCCATTAAATGTCTCTGAGTTTTATTATGAATGGATGTTGAATTTATCAAATGCTTTTTGTGTCTGTTGAAATGATCTATGTTTTTTCTTTTTTAGTTGACAAAATAAACTATAAATTGCATTCAGAAGAAATTCTTCATAATATGCTGTCACCCCATCCCAAAGTATTGTATTTATTTCATTCGTATGCATATAGTCTTCTTTCAGTAATATGTTTTTTCTTCGGTTAGTTTTGACACATTTATTGTTAAGATTATTCCTGGATAACTTGCATTTTTTCCTGCTAGTATAAACAATTTGTTGCTGATAGTCCTATAATTTTTAACCCTCTTATCTTTGTTTGTTGTGCCAGGTATAAAGAAAAAATCAATGAGGTCTGCAAAAGAAAGTACATCTCCAGAGGAAGAAACTGAGATAGAAAGACAAAAGGTAAAACATGGTCATTGTTACCTGCTTAGTGGATAATTGAGATATGCAATTTCAGTGAACTTATCCACATGAGTTTCTATTGTACCTAATTTAAAAAGTAACTTATTTTAGCAATGAGATTTATAAATAAATTATAAGATACATAATTAAATATTTTAGCAGCATAGTTTGTAAATATCACTTTTCACTAAACATTATCTCTCCAACTAGTACAGAGTTAAATTTTACCTCAAACCAAGGGCATGTCCTTTTATTATTAAGAGGAAATTATTTCATTATTAAAAACCCTTACTATATTGAGATGGAAAATACTATTAAAACCTCCATATAATATTGCCATAAGTTTTAATTCAATCTGAATCTGTTCTGTAATATAGACTTTGCTATTACAGCTTATCAAATGCTAATTTCTCTTTTTATTATTGCAAACAACATAAATTTAATGTACAAAATTACAATCTTTCTTGGAAATGCAGGGAACCTTATGCTTCATTGACCCTATGGGTCCAAAGTCATACACTTTATTGGCACAGAGTTATATGTATTTTTGCTGAGGCAGAAATTGGAGTCAACAAAGCCCCCTATGGCTGAAGTTCACAGCACTGTTTAGTAGTGAGCCTGACTAGCCACCTATACCCTGCATCTTAATGTATCTTCTATTCTCTGTTCATTGCATACAGTAATGCTCGTATAGTTATTTAAAGAATAAAGAAAATCTTTGCGGAAAATGACTCTAAAAAGAAAGCCAACTGCAAGAGCCAGTGGTGGAAGTGAAGGGAAATTAAAACAGTCTAAAGTGATAATATAGGAAGATACACAAAGGTTTGGGAGCTTACTTTGTATTTTTACTAGTATACATGGTGGTTTACTTAATTCATGAGGGTTTCCGTTTAATCCTGTGGCTGGTAAAAAAAAATACCTATTTAGTGGAAACAGACATTATAGTCGATTTCAGAAGCAAATACTAAGATCCTGACTTCATAGAAAAGTATCAGGATTGAAAAAGCAAGAGAAAAAAAGAAATTCTCCTTGTTGTTAAAGTATATGTTTGGAAAATATAATTTGTATCACAAAATAAGTGCTTGCTAGGTTTAATGTCATTACTTAAAAAGAACAAAGTGAAAATGAAAATTTTTTATTTGGGGGATTTGAGGACTCTTGTTCCTGTGTGAAATATGGTCTAGGTATTAAATACAAGCTTTCACCCCTCACCTGCTCTGGGTAATATTGCTTCCAGAGATTCTGCCTTATTGCTTTATGAAAGTCTCTGGGTTTCTTTATGCATCTTGGTAACCCACAATCAAGCTGGCCGGTTGGCTCAGTTGGTTAGAACGCAGCCATGTAACACCAAGATCAAGGGTTTGGATCTCCATACCAGCCAGCCACCAAAAAAAAAAAGGTAATCCACAATCAGTTTACAGATGACAGATGTTACTCCGGAGCTTTAACAATTGAGTTCTTCTTTCATCTCCTTTCATAGGCATAGGGGATATCTGTGCCCCATACTCCTCTTTGGGAACAAAAAGAAACATTTGTACATTTGAACTTTTTTTTTCTCTCCGTAGGCTGAAATGGCTTTGCTCATGATGGATGAGGAGGAAGATAGCAAAAAACACTTCAATTACAACAAGATTGTGGAGCACCAAAATCTTAGCAAAAAGAAGAAAAAACAGCTCATGAAAAAGAAGGAATTATTAGAGGATGACTTTGAGGTAACCAGGGACACAAGTCATTACCCTCTTAAAGTTGGAGTTAAATCTCAAGTCAGCTTTGGAGATAGAAATTGAGTGTAGTCGAAGTAACCCTTGAAAATCTGTCTTAGGAAGGGCCTATGGTGGGGCCAAAGCCACCATCTTTTAGTCCAACACAAGCAGTTCATCCCCAGTGTGGATCATATCACTGATTCTTTGGTTGAGCACCATGTGAAGTAGTTGATTTGTATTTTGGTAGCCATGCTGCACCAAAAATATGTAGCTTATAACGTGGTGCTCATGCCGACAAAGATGTGCTTAATTAAGCCTGACTGCAGAAGAGCAGGTTTATGTCACATTGGGTCACACTCAGCTGTGTGCAGTGGCCAGCACAGTAGGCTGTGCTGTTTTAATTGCTGTGTTTCTTGTTTCCATCACTCCTTTTTTCTCTTTTTGCTGAGTACATGTTAATGGCCTCAAAGTCTCTATGCATGAGTTTTTTATAGAAAACCTACAAACAGCTATTAGGAACTACTTAACAACTTCCAACCATTAATATGGGAGAATAAACCCAGAAGGAGGCAGGGGAAATTTTGTATTTGTTTGAAGAATGGAGAGGAGCCTATAGATAACTTCTAGGTAGTATGTAGAGGGACTTTGAGGCCACTCTGTAGCTCCAGTTCCTGTGAGTCAGTTTCATATATGATTCTGTTCCACTAAACTTTTTAATGAGTTGATTTTCTTATGAAAAACAAAGAATGATTTATAGTCAGATTTTCTGTTATGAGATCTGCCTTCACACATTAATAATCATGCATAAAAATATTTTTCATGAGCTTTAAATTCTTGATATTGCATCCGTTGGCCTCACTATAACTAAATAAAGCTACCGTCTGTCTCCAGGTGAACTTATGTTTCCCATGCTTCCCTTTCTTGCCTGCCACCCCATGCCTGGCAGTCTTCAAAGACCTGATTGGGGTTAAGGGTACATCTTAGATGTAGAACCACAATGTTTTTATAGAATGTTGGCCTCACCATAACTAAATAAAGCTACCGTCTGTCTCCAGGTGAACTTATGTTTCCCATGCTTCCCTTTCTTGCCTGCCACCCCATGCCTGGCAGTCCTCAAAGACCTGATTGGGGTTAAGGGTACATCTTAGATGTAGAACCACAATGTTTTTATAGAAAGATAGAAGATAAGTTTGGCCAGACCTTGGTCTCAGGGGTGGATTCTTTCCCATAGTGGTCTTTAAATCTCTTCATCTATGAATCATTCTCATTAGCTACTTATTTTTGGCATCCGGGTTAAAATTTCTCAAAATATACTCAGAATGCAGTGACTTTGTGTAAAAGTACAGCAGAATGTGACCTGATTGGCTTACTTATGTTAGCCAGAAATTGATTTCATGCTGTAAGCATGGGGAAGCCCTGTCTTGGGAACCACTCCTACATTCAGTCAATCTAAGTGATCATTGTAGTTACAGGCCATGATATATATAACCACTATAGTTCTAATGAATAGATTGTTATTGTGCGATAAGAACAGTGTGCCGTGCACATTATGGTCCAAGGGTAGGCCTTAAAACTCCATTGAAGATCAGTTGGAAAACAATTTTCTGATTGTACAAATGCTGAAATTTGTATTTTACATAATCGACAACCCACTGACTTTCATTTGGTCCCCATTTTGAGGCCTTTTGGTTTACTAATTTTATTTCTTTATTTTGAATTTACAGGTAAATGTTAGCGATGCACGGTTTCAGGCGATGTATACTTCCCACTTGTTCAACTTGGATCCCTCAGATCCTAATTTCAAGAAAACAAAAGCTATGGAAAAAATCCTTGAGGAGAAAGCCCGGCAAAGAGAACAAAAAGAACAAGAACTTACTCAGGCAGTAAAGAAGAAAGAGAGTGAGAATCAAAAGGGATCTCAGAAGAAGTCCATTGATCCTGCCTTGTCAATGCTGATTAAATCGGTAAAAAATAAAACATAGCAGTTTCAAGCAAGAAAAAAACAGAAAGTCAGATAACTGAATATTGTTTCTTGTGGGACTGAGAATGTGTTCTCCTAAAGTACACAGAAATACTAGAAGGAATATTTTGGGGGAACAAAACTGCCTTTCAGGAATGTGAATAAGATCTTATTCTGACCATAGTAAAATTTTTTTTCATAAATACTTGTACCTAATTGTGGATGATTGACAGATTTGTACTGTATATTTTCACAGATTAATTATAGTTAAATTACCTGAATTGAAGGATTTATAAAATGTTTATACTTTCTGAAATTTAGTTTCTACTAGTAGAAGGTTATTCTAAATTAGCTTTTTAAAAGACTTTACCATTCTGTGTAAAAAGAGAGTAGTATCTATCTTAAGTCTGTGTAAAGGTAGGGACAATTTGAAAATGTGTATATGCAGAAGGCAGATTTAGATAGCAATAAAAATAATTTATTTTATAGCCATAAAGGATGGAAGCCAAGAACTTTGTTGTTTGGTCATATTTAGTATAGTTTGTTTATGAAGTTAATTTGTAAATAAAAGTACAAAATATTTCTATTATTTTGTATAATACTGATTTATTTCATTTTATGCACCTCAAATAAACTACTCTCTGGAAAAAAATCTGAAAAACTGACTTTAACTCTTTAAGAGGACAAGTCCATGGAAAGGCAGTTCCAGGTTTGCATGGCTCATAATTGCATTTGAAATGTTTGTGAGCTCTCCAATGGCTTTTCTATTAATAAAACACACCTTCAAGGCCTTAACGCAATGGAAATAAATCCATAATATGGTGGCTTCTGAATGGTGGTAAGGGTTTGGCCAGGTTTGTGGTTAATAGTAAACTTAACATTTTTGGTATAAATATTCAAACTTACCAATGTAGCATTTTTTTTAAAAAAATAATTATTTCATTATACTCCTGTTGAGTGAGAGAGAGAGAGAGAGAGAGAGAGAGAGAGTGTGTGTGTGTGTGTGTGTGTGTGTGTGTGTGTGTCTGGCCGGTAAGGAGATCTGAACCCATGACCTTTATGTTGGAGCACTATGCTCTCCCAAGTGAGCTAACTGGGCAGCCAATGTAGCATATATTTTAAAGAGTAAAAGGATGCAGAACTCAAAAGTGATATCAAAATAATAAGGAAATATAAACAGTCTCTGGAAGGGGAAGAAGAAAAGACCACATTTAAATTCTTCAGTATAACAGTGAGAAAAATGCAGAGTGTCTAAAGAGGGAATTGTGGTTTTATCATAAAGCACTGACATTGTTAGGTTATTCAGCAAAATAAAATAGTGTTTCTACTGATACGTGTGTGAACTTCCCAGTATTTACTCATTACTGAAAGGTCATGAATCTTAACATGTTTATGAATATAGTCTTTAAACAATTCTATAATGTTTCTTATTTCATTCTATGCAAGGAAAAAGTTTTGTGCTGTTTAAGCTGTTTAATTATAGTGTAGGGATTACTCAGTTTGATTTTAAGGCTCCTGTGAAACAGTCCTTTAGTTGTTTGGTTTGGCTTTTTTGTTTTTGAGCCCTTTGTTTCTAAGTCACTGCATGTAGTTGTAAAATCTCATATTACTACTCAGGTACATAATTATAACAAATAAGTTGAGCACAGAAGTTATATACAACCCTGTCTCCTTTTCTCAAAGAATTGATTTTTTTATATAGAAAAAAAATGAGAACAGCATTATCAGGTACTGCATTGTGTTAAATGTTTAAACATTCTATACCAAGAATTCTCGGGTACTCAAATTATTGCTGGTAGTGAAATTCAGGATAAAAAATGGGCACCATCACAATTCAGCAAACAGGTGAGGATACCATTGGTAACTTAAGGTCACATTTATTTGGATTTTTAATTGTTGGGACCTTAGATCTACACTATCATCTAGAAAGCTTCATAAGTGACTCAATACCAGTGAAGCTCTGGGTTCTCAGAATTTTGTTGAAAGTCTTGGGGATCAGCTTGGTATTCATTATTGTTGCTATTTACTTTCTGAGGGAGATATGTTAGAGATACAAGCACTCATTCCATATTCATTGCAGAGTAGGCCAATATTAGATAACCTTTTTGCTTTTTCCATACATTAGAATCAGCTGGTGAGTCTTAAAAATCCCAGTGGCTAGGCTGTATCCTAGACCTATTAAATCATACCTATGGTAGTAGGATCCTGGCATCATGAACTATCCAGGTAATTCCAATGCACAGCCATGGTTGAGAACCACTTTAAAAGAAAGAAACCTAAGGAATTTGCTTTTGGGTTCACCAGATCAGAGACTTGAATGAACCTAGTATTAGCTATATCCATTAGCTCTTGCTGTTTAACAAACCACCCAAAACAGTGGCTTGAAACAGCAAACATTACTTAGGAATCTCTGGGTTGGCTGGGCAGTTAGGGGCCAGCTCAGCTGGGGCTTGTTGAGACTCCACATGTCTGAGAACCCAACTGAGATGACTCTGGGATAGCTAAGCGATCTATCATCCTCCAGTAGGCTAGCACAGGCTTCTTTACATGGTGGCATAGGGTTCCCAGCTGCAAGAGAGTAAGTCCCAATGCACATTTTCAAGCCTCTCACTATCACTGTCTCACATTTGCTGTTTGACCATTGGCCAAAGTAAATCACATAACCAAACCCAAAATCGACAAGTGGCAAAGTTGCAATGCAAAGGGGCGTATAAACAAGGAGGTGTGAACAAATTAAGGGTCATCGTTAAAGCCATCTACACGTTACTTAGGTTTCCTCTTCTGTGGAAAGGGGATTTACCATCTATTGGTCAATATAAAACATGGTTATTTACAGTTTCTGGCAATTGCAAAGCTGCTATTCATGTATAGGTTTATGTGTAAAACACTTTTCTTGGGTAAATATCTTTAGTGGATCATGGTAAGTTTATTTAACTTGATAATAAACTACAAAATTATTTACCATAGTGGTTGAACTATTTTACATTCCCACCAGGAATATATGAGTTCCAGTTGCTCCCCATCTTCACCAGCACTTGATATTGTCAGTTTTTGCTCATATTGGTTTTGGTTTTGATTTTGCCATTCTAATAAATGTGTACTGATATTTCATTGTGGTTTTTTTTTCCCCATTACCCGTAAAGAAACTGGATCATTCATTGTGGTTTTAGTTTGCGTTTCACTAATGACTGTTGATATTGAGCATCTTTTCATGTGTTTATTTTCCAGCCATATATATTCTTTGGTGAAGTGTCTGTTCAGATCTTCTGCCCTTCTTTTCTCTTTCCTTTATTTTTTAATTGGATTGCTTATTTTCCTATTGATGGAGTTTGGATGTGTTGTCCCCTCCAAAACTCGTGGAAATTTGATCTCCAATGTGGCAGTGTTGGAAACTGATTGAATCATGGGGGCGGATCTCTCATGAATGGATTAATGCTCTCCCTGGGAGAGGAGGGGTAGTGAGTGAGTTCTCGCTCTATTAGTTCCCACGAGACCTGATTGTTTATAGGACCCTGGAACCTTCTGTCTCTCTCTCTCTTGCTTCCTCTCGCCATGTGATCTGCTTGTACCCGCCGGCTGCCTGCCACTTTTCTGCCATGAGTAGAAGCAGCCTGAGGTCCGTGCCAGATGCAGCTGTCCCAGAATCATAAGCCAAATAAACCTCTTTTCCTTATAAATTGCCCAGTCTCAGGTATTTCTGTTATAGCAACACAAAACGGACTAAAACACCTATTGTTGAATTTTAAGACTTGTTTATATATCTTAGATACAAGTCATTTGTCATATGTGATTTGCAAATAATTTCTCCTACTCTATGGCTTTTCTTATTCTTTTAACAGTCTTTCACAGAACAAATTTTTTTTATTTTTATGGAGTCCAAATTTATCTGTTTTTTTCCTTTATGGACTGCCTTTGGTGTCATATCTAAGAAATTTTTGACTAACACAAGGTTACAAAGACTTTCTCTTATGTTTCCTTCTAAAAGTCTTATAGTTTTATATTTTACACTTAGGTCTATTCTACATTTTAAATTAATTTCTGTATAAGTTGTGAGGGTTCAGCTGATGTCCATTTTGTGTGTGTATGGCTGTCCATTTTTTTCCAGCACCATTTGTTAAAAAGACTATTCTTTATTGAATTGCCTGTGTACCTTTATTGAAAATCAGTTGGTCAACTACCAAAACTCGACCAAGATGTAATAGATAACCTGAATAGTCCTTTAGCCATTCAAGAAGTTAAATTTGGGTCCGGACCATGGCTCACTTGGGACAGTGTGGTGCTGACAACACCAAGTTAAGGGTTAAGATCCCTTTAAAAAAAAAAAAAAGTAAATTTGTATAGTAAGGAATTGGTAAAGGGCCACAAAAAATGATTATGTTATGTAATGATATAGTAATAAAAAAATGTTTTTTTAAAAATAAATGAAACCGGGGCCGGCCCGGTGGCGCACTGCTACAGTGCGCCGCTTGGGAAGCGAGGCGGCGCTCCCACCAAGGGTTCGGATCCCACATACAGACCGGTTCCCGCTCACTGGCTGAGCGAGGTGCGGGTGCAACGCCGAGGGTTGCGATCCCGTTGCCAGTCCCGGTCCGGTACGGGCGCGACACTGAGGGTTGCGATCCATTGCCGGACACGAAAAAAGACAAAAAAATAAAAAAATTA
>NW_007726302.1:772308-794673 GCF_000696425.1 Galeopterus variegatus | reverse complement strand
GGGCGCGACACTGAGGGTTGCGATCCCGTTGCCAGTCCCGGTCCGGTACGGGCGCGACACTGAGGGTTGCGATCCATTGCCGGACACGAAAAAAGACAAAAAAAAAAATTAAAAAAATAAATGAAACCTTAGTATCACACACACACAAAAAGTTAAATTTGTAATTTAAAAGCTCCAAAAAAGAAATTTCTGGCCCTAAATGGCTTCACTGGAGAATTTTACATAATATTTAAGAATAATTAACACCAATTTCACACGATCTCTTACGGAAAAAAGAAGAGAGAACACTTCTCAACATTTTATGAAGCCAGTATACCAGTATATCCTTGATTCAAAACCAGACAGGGCACAAATAAAGAAAACTTACAGAATGATTTTCATTGTTAGTTATAGAAATGTCATTGAAGTCTAGAGAATCAATCTGTCTCATTAACTTAGACATAAAAATCCTCAACAAAATATTAACAAATTAAATTCAACAATGTGTGAAAAGAAGGATACACCATGACCAAGTGGAAATTATTCCAGGTATGCAAAGCTGGCTCAACATTCAAAATCAATCAGTGTAATCCACCATATCAATAGACTAAGGAAGAAAAATTGTATAATCATACCAATTAATGAGAAAAAGTATTTGGCAGGTGGGGAGGGAGGGTAAAGAACCACAAAAGTCAACTACATTGTACAATGTTGGATATACTAATTATCCTGAGTTGAACATCACATATTGCACACAGGTATTGATATTCAGTGCTGTACCACACAAATATATGCAATCAACTGTGTTCCAATGAAAAAATATATATAAAATGATATAAAAATATTTACGATAAATTTTAGATTGGGAAATCTGATCATATTGGCAATAAGTGGCCTGATTTTATAAAATCAAAAAAAGAAAAGAAAAAGTAAAAACCTAACATCCATTCAGGATAAAAACTCTCAGTAAGTTAGGAGTAGAGGGGAACTACCTGACCTTGGTAAAGAGCATCTACCAAAAACCCTATATCTAACATCCTACTTAATAGTGAAAGACTGAATGCTTTTCTCCTAAGATTAAGAACTAGGAAAGGATGTCCATTTCTTACCACTCTTAACACAATACTGGAAGTTCTAGCCACTGCAACAAGGTGAGAAAAATAAAAGGCATACAAATAGGAAAGGAAGAAATGAAACTGTCCCTGTTTGCAGATGACATGGTTATTCACACAGAAAATCCAAAGAAATATACAAAAAAAAAAAAAACCTCTAATAAGTGAGTTTAGCAACATCACAAAATACAAGATCAGCACACAAGAATCAATCACATTTCAGTATATGAACAATGAACATGTAAAATATTACAGCCACTGTGGAAATCAGTTTGGCAGTTTCTTATAAAATTAAACATGCGATTACCATACAACTCAGCAATTGGACCCTTGAGCATTTACCCCAGAAAAGTAGGAATTTGTATTCATACAAAAACTTGTACATGAATATTCATAGCAGCTTATTTGTAATAGCTAAAAACTGGAAACACTGCAAAAATCCTTCAATGAGTGGATGGTTAAACAAACTATGGTACATCCATACCGTGGAATACTACTTAGAAATAAAAAGGACTGAACTCTTGGTAAATGCGACAACTTGGAGAAATACTCAGAAAATTATGCTGAATTGTTTTAAAAAAACAAAAACAAAAAACTGGGCCGGCCTGTGGCTCACTCGGGAGAGTGCGGTGCTGATAACACCAAGGCCACGGGTTCGGATCCCATATAGGGATGGCCGGTTTGCTCACTGGGTGAGCATGGTGCTGACAACACCAAGTCAAGAGTTAAGATCCCCTTACCGGTCATCTTTAAAAGAAAATAAAAAATGGGCCGAGCCCATGGCGCACTCGGGAGAGTGTGGCGCTGGGAGCACAACAGCGCTCCCGCCGCGGTTCAGATCCTATATAGGGATGACCGTTGCGCTCACAGCGCTCACTGGCTGAGCGCGGTGCGGCCAGTCTCAAAAAGGACAGACAGACAGACAGACAAACAAACAAATAAATAAATAAATAAACAGGCAAATTAAAAAAAAAAAATTCCCGTTCCGCCGGGTGCTGCGTACAGTGGCTACGAGATAGATAAATAAATTATATAACATTCTTGAAATCACAAAATTATAGAAATGGAAGACAGAGTACTGCAGCCAGAGATTAACAAAGGGGAAGAGTGTGAAAGGCAGCTAGTGTAATTGCAAAAGGGCAACGTGAAAGATGCTTGTGATGATGGAAATGTTCTGTATCATAACTGTGGTGGTAGCTGTATGCCTCTACCAGTGGGATAAAATTGTATAGAACTAAGTACACACACATACACACATAAATGAGTGTAAGTGAAAAAAGAAATCTGAATAAGATCAGGTGATTTGTGTCAATGTTGGTATTCCAGTTGTGATGTTATACCATTGTACCATAATTTTACAAGATATTATCACTGAGGGAAACTGGATAAATGGTACATGGCATCTCTGTATTATTTCTTACAACTGCACAGGAATCTTCAATGATCTCAAAATAAAACATTTTATTAAAAAATCAATTGGGTCTATTTCCAGATACTCCATTCTACTTACTTTATGTCTATCCTTTTACCAATACCACACTATCTTGGTTAGTGTAGCTTTATAATGAATCTTCCAACACTGTTCTTTCTCAAAATTGCTTTGGATATTCTAGTTCCTTTGCCTTCCCATATACATTTTAAAATTAGCTTCTTGATACCTTTGAAAAGTCCTGCTGGGATTTTGATTTAGAATGGCACTGAATCTATAAATGAATTTGTGGTAAACTGACATCTCAATAACATTGAATCATTCCAAATCATGAACATGATATATGTCTCCATTTATTTAGGTCTTTGTTTTCTTTCATCAGAGTTTTGTAGTTTTCAGTATATGAACCCAGTGCATGTTTTTTTTTTAATTTATGTCTAAGTTTCATTATTTTCTGAGCTTTATAAACGGTACTTTTTAATTTAAATTTTCAATTCCTTATTATTAGAATATAAAAATACAATTGATTTTGCATATTGACCTTGTATCCTACAACCTTTTTAAACTCATTTATTAATTCTAGGAGCTTTTTGTAGATTTTTTGAGATTCTTCTTCATAAATAATCATGTCATCTATGAATAGAGACATTTTAATTTCCTGTTTTATTTATATACCTTTTATTTATTTTTCTTAGTACAACTGCTAAAACTTCCAGTGTAATGTTGAATAGGTATGGTGAGAGCAGATATTGTTGCCTTGTTTCCATCATAGGAGTGAAGCATTCATTCAGTCTTTCATCACTAAATACAATGCTACCTCCTGGAGATGCCCTTAATCAGGTAAAGAAAGTTTCTTTGTGTTCCTAGTTTTCTGCAAGGTGTGTGTGTGTGTGTGTGTGTGTGTGTGTGTGTGTGTGTGTGTGTGTGTGTGTGTTGTTTTGTTTTGGCAGCTGGCTGGTAAAGGAATCCAAACCCTTGACCTTGGTGTTGTAACACTGCACTCTAACCAACTGAGCTAACTGGCCAACCCACTGCAAGTTTTTAATCATGAAAGAATGTTGAATTTTTTTCAAATGCTTTTTCAGCAACCATTCATTTGATCTGTGGTTTTTCGTCTTTAGTGTGTTATTAATATGGCAAATTACATTTGTTGATCCTGAAATGCTGAGCCAGCCCTGTATTCCTGGAATAAACTCCATTTGTTGTAATGTATTGTATTTTTTATGTATTGTTGATTTGAACTTGCTAATATATGGTTGTAGATGTTTGAAACAATATATATGAAGGATATTGGTCAATAGTTTTATTTTCTTATAATGTTTTTGTCTGGTTTTGATATCAGGGTAAGTCTAACTTCATAAAATTAGGTAAGTGGTCCTTCTATTTTCTGGAAAAGATGGTATAGTACTGGTATTCTTTCTTTCTTCAATGTTCTTTAAATGTTTGATAGAATTTGCCAATGAAATCATCTTTGAATAGAACCAGTTTTCTTCACAGGAAAGTTTTAAACTAAAAATTCAATTTTAAAAATATGTGTAGGAGTGTTCAGGTTATCTATTTCTTCTTAAGTGGACTTTGGTAATTAGGGTATTTTGAAGAATTAGTCCACGTCATATAAGTTGTTGAGTTTATAGGCATAATGTTTTTGTAATATTCCCTGATTATCCTTTTTATGTCTGGAAGGTCTATGGCGATATTCCCTTTTTCATCCCTAATATTGGTAATTTGTATTTTTGCCATTAATTTTTTGATCAGTCTGGATAGAAGTTTATCAATTGTATTGATCTTTTTGAAAAAAGCACCTTTTGGTTTTATTTGTTTTTCTCTGTTGCTTTTCTGTGCCCAACTCCTTGTGGAAGGCTTCCCTCACAGCTCTCCAAAAACCAGATTCTTAGCAGATCCCACCAGTGTGGCACCTCAGCAAACTTCTCAACATTCAGTGGGCCACAGCTGCTCCCTCTCTAATGAGGTCTGGACCTCAGCCCTGAGAGAAGAGGAGGCTCTTCCAGATTTGCCCTTTATTTGAGTGCTCTGCCTAGGCCCTAGGGATAGTGACTGTTCCCTACATCTGCAATTCCTATTTTCTTTAGTGTTCTCTTTCCTCCCATTTGCTCCTTAGTAGTCAATTCCCTGTTGCTCTAATCTTATTATAATAAATAATTACTTAAACTTTTCATGTTCAAATTATTGTTTGTCTCCCGATTGGATCCTGACTGTTACCCAAGCATACAGAGATAATCTAGTCACACCATGTTAGATCCTGAAAGACCCTTCTGTTTCTAAATATAGAAGGCCCAGCTATATATTGCCCTTCCCAATCATGGATGTTTCCTTGAGTCCTGACTGTTCTGGTTATCTACTGTTAATAGCTTCAAAACTTTGCAGCTTAAAACAACCCCAATAATTTATTATCTCAAGAATCTTTAATTTGCATAGGGCTCAGTGGGGAAGGCTCACCTATTCCCCACTTGGCATCAGCTGGGGTGGCTACCCTGAGGGCTGGAGGGTTTGCTTCCAAGACAGCTCCTTCACGTGCCTTGCAAGTTAGTGCTGCCTGTCAGCTGGGAGCATGGCAGCTGAGTTCCAAATGATATGGAAACTGTATCACTTTTTATGACCTAGCCTCAGAAGTCACAGAGTGTCACTTCTGCCATCCATAATCTATTAGTTGAGGCAGTCAAAAAGGTCTTCCCAGGTGAAGGGAGTGGCAAAGTTCTGGAAGAGTATGCATGTCTGGAAACATTGATGTAGCCATTTTTGGAAAAAGAGATCTGCCACACTAGGCATTTCATAAAAATCTACCTCCCACCTTTAAAAAATGTATTAAATTATAGTAAATATTACATTATTTGAGATTACCTGAGTGAGTCTTTATTCTTTGCAAACATAAGAGTTTAAGTAACACCCAAAAGCAGCAGAGGAAACTCTCCACCAACAGTTGGGCCATAGTACATGGGATTATAGAGCAGGACAGACCAGGAGTAAGGTTATGCATGTTCCCCAAGGAACTTTAAGTGACTTCAAGTGAGAACAATCGTTGTTCCGCAATATCTGTTCTCTCTGTCTTCCATAGTAATAGACTTTTTAGTTGAGCATAAGACTTTCCACAATAACAATTATTTTACTCATTCTTCTGTGCAGCCTATGGGGAAGCAAATGACAGCTTCTAGGGATCTTTCTTTGAAGTCAGCAGACTAGNCCCACCTTTAAAAAATGTATTAAATTATAGTAAATATTACATTATTTGAGATTACCTGAGTGAGTCTTTATTCTTTGCAAACATAAGAGTTTAAGTAACACCCAAAAGCAGCAGAGGAAACTCTCCACCAACAGTTGGGCCATAGTACATGGGATTATAGAGCAGGACAGACCAGGAGTAAGGTTATGCATGTTCCCTAAGGAACTTTAAGTGACTTCAAGTGAGAACAATTGTTGTTCCGCAATATCTGTTCTCTCTGTCTTCCATAGTAATAGACTTTTTAGTTGAGCGTAAGACTTTCCACAATAACAATTATTTTACTCATTCTTCTGTGCAGCCTATGGGGAAGCAAATGACAGCTTCTAGGGATCTTTCTTTGAAGTCAGCAGACTAGCAAATTTTGCCTTCTGCCTTCCTTTCTTCTACTCTACTGCCTGGAATGTAAATGTAATAGCTAGATCTTCAGCAGCCATCTTGGCTCCTGAAGACAAAGCCACACTCCATTACCTGCTAACAATGGAATAATCAGCTGGGAGGAGCCAGGATCACTGAGGACTTTGTAGAGCATAGCCAGCATTTCATCCACGGACTGTCTTTTATGAAACTTTTATGCGATAGAAAAATTAAATCCTATCGTGTTTAAGCCCATTTTCTCAGGTCTCTGTTACTTGATATTCCATCTATATCCTAATTAATAAAAAGACAAATATAATGGCATTGGGGTATAGTCTTTATGGACTATTTTGCCCTATTTTCAGACTATTGCAGATCATTTCTCCATATTCTTAAAGAAACTCTAAGTTACATTGTGGTCAGAGTGCTTGCAACTTGAAATTGCTGGAATAGGATGCTCAATACTGTAAGGTTCCCAGATTTCTGAATGTGGACAAGAGTCAAAAGAAATGGGACAAACCCCCTTAAAAGGCAGCTGGGACCCTTTGTTCTACAAGCACTATTGGCATTAGATTTACAAACTATTTTCAGCATCTCTGGGTTCACATTATCACCTTCCTCTAAAAGTTTATAAAGGAGCAGTTGCCAACAGCAAACCAGAATCAGGCCTATGGGAAAATGAGAAAGTGTGAGTAAGAGTCTGTGCCCAGCCTTAAGTGTGGGTTCCACATTACCCAGATTTTGCCAAAATGTGGAGATGCAAACTCCACACCGGGTGATAGTGCCAAAGCAAATAGACTAACAAATTGTATTGTGTAAGGGGAAGTTGTGAGAAATGCCTGCTCTGGGGCCATGAGCTGTTTTCCTGAAGTTTTTAAAATTGAGATTCAGTCATTATCCTTCATCACTACACACGCTTTTGTCTTGAGCAGCCTGTCACTAGTTTCTTGAACCTCATTTTACTAAAATCTGAAATTAATTAGCAATGTCTTTTCTCTTAGACCAGTAAGAAATTATGTACCCTTCACAGAGTTCATCTGATGAGCAAGGCAAGGAGTGGTCAGTAAAGAGCATTAACTTTTTTTTTTTTTTTGTCTATTGTCTTTTTCCGTGTCCGGCAACGGATCGCAACCCTCAGTGTTGCCCCCGCACCGGACCGGGGACCGGCAACGGGATCGCAACCCTCGGTGTTGCTCCCGTGCCTCGCTCAGCCAGTGAGCGGGAACAGGTCTGTATGTGGGATCCGAACCCTCGGGCGGAAGCGCCGCCGCACTTCCCAAGCGGTGCACTATCCAGTGCGCCACTGGGCCGGCCCAGAGCATTAACATTTTAAAAAAATTATTGAACTAGACTAAGAGTTAGGAAAGACATTTTAGTTATAAGTAGAACAACTCAAAAAGATGAAACAGTAGGGCCGGCCCAGGGCTCACCTGGGAGAGCGTGGTGCTGACAACACCAAGTCAGGTGTTAAGATCCCCTCACCAGTCACCTTTTTTGAAAAAAAAAAAAAAGATGGAACAGTTTTACTCTAACAGCAGCTCATTATTTGACTAAAGAAAAACTCTGAAAACAAGGAGTTGATTTACATGTGTTCCTCCATTTGGATCCATTATCTAGACTTGATATTCTCAGAAAATTATATAGTTCTTCTGGAGAGCTCAAGCAATTTCAGAAACAACCCAGGAACCATGTTCCCTCAGAGTTCTTTGGATTTGAGTGAATCTCAGTTTCCCTATCCATTCCCTTAGGAATGTTACACATCCCAGAAACCAACTCAAACTAGCTTAAGCAAAAACTTAAAAAGGCGTGATGGGGATATTTATTATAACCCTGTGCAGTCTCATAGCACAGAATCCAAAGGCAAGAAAGTAATCAGAGCTCATGAAGGGACTGGGAGCATAACTAGAACATTGTCAGAAACTCTCCTTCACTCACCCCGTTACCCTCGATTCATCTTGTTCTATGCATTTTGCTGCCAACAGGCCTCTGTCCTCAGCCCATCCGGCAAGTGAAATAAGATGACCACACCAGAATTTCCACATTTTAAGTTATAGGTCCATTTTTTATGTTATTTTTTAAAAAAAAAAGAGGGAGGCCATCAGTTTTTTAAAAAAGAGGGAGGCCATCAGCTACTTCAAGATGAAGCTGCATATCTCCTTCCTAGCCGCTGACTAGCTGCCAGAAATTCATTGAAGTGGACAATGAATGCAAACTTCGCACTTTTTACAAGAAGTGTAAAAAAAAAAGAGGGAGGCCATCAGCTACTTCAAGATGAAGCTGCATATCTCCTTCCTAGCCGCTGACTGGCTGCCAGAAATTCATTGAAGTGGACAATGAATGCAAACTTCGCACTTTTTACAAGAAGTGTATGGCCCCAGAGGTTGCCCCTGATGCTCTGGGTGAAGAATGGAAGGCTTATGTGGTCCGAATCAGTGGTGGGAATGAGAAACAAGGTTTCCCTGTGAAGCAGGGTGTCTTGCCCCATGGCGGTGTCTGCCTGCTACTGAGTAAGGGGCATTCCTGTTATAGACCAAGGAGAGCTGGAGAATGGAAGCGCGAATCTGTTAGGAGTTGCATTGTGGATGCCAATCGGAGTGTTCCCCACTTGGTTATTGTGGAAAAAAAAAAAAAGGAGAGAAGGATATTCCTGGACTGACATACCATGGTCCCTGATTGCCTGGGGCCCAAAAGAATCCACAAAATTTTCAATTTCTCTAAAGAAGATGATGTCTGCTAGTATGTTGTAAAAAAGTCTTTAAACAAAGTAGGTAAGAAACCTAGAACCAAAGCACCCAAGATTCAGCATCTTGCTACTCCATGTGTCCCGTAACACCAACACTGGCATGTTGCTCTGAAGAAACAGCACGCCAAGAAAAATAAAGAAGAGACCATAAAATATTCTAAACTTTTGGCCAAGAGAATGAAGGAGGCCAAGAAAAAACTCCAAGAACAGATTGCCAAGAGACATAGGCTGTCCCCTCTGAGAGCTTCTGTTTCTGAGCCCAGTCAAAAATAAGATTTTTAAAGAGTAACAAATAAAAAAGATCAGACTTCAAAAAAAAAAAAAGTTTTTGCCTTATATTTAAGATTCAGGAATGCATTTTGAATTTTTCACCTTGGTGCCATTAAGATAAAAATGTGTTATTATATAACAAATTGACAGTATTGTATACAATGCAACATTAAGAACAGCTTAGTAAATGTACTTTTTAATGTTATATACCAACCAATACAATTTTTAAAACAATTTTTAAAAATTGTTTCACACTAATATTTTATGACTTAGTTAATAATCTGGAAGATGTTCCAAGCATTTGAAACAACTTACTGACAAAAGATCCTTAATGTCTATAAAGAGAGAAGTATAATGTTAAATCTACTGATAATAGAAGAATTTTTATCTTCTCCAAGTGAACAATGACTTTCATGTTAAAAATCTGGGAAAATGTATCCATTTCAAAACTTTTTAAAAAACCTTTGTCTTTTGTGGTTTTTTGTTTTGTTTTGTTCTTGGCGCCTGGCTGGTTAAAATCTTTGTCTTGATGGCAAGCAATAAAGTTCTTAATAGATATTCAACATTAGGAGGAACTCCTATATCTGATTTTATTTTTCCCTGAGCTAAGAGTGGCTTAGCATACCTCTTCAAAAACGCATACTTGTTTTTTCTCGGGGGTTTTTTTTTAAAGATGACCGGTAAGGGGATCTTAACCCTTGATTTGGTGTTGTCAGCACCACACTCAGCCAGTGAGCGAACCTGCCATCCCTATATAGGATCCGAACCGGTGGCTTTGGTGTTATCAGCACTGCACTCTCCCGAGTGAGCCACAGGCCGGCCCAAAAATGCACACTTGTATGCATGTGTATGGTAGATGATCTGGAAGTACACTTGAAAAACTGGTAACAGGGATTGCCTCTGAGGGCCAGAGGGGAGGGGAGACATACTTTTCCCTAGATACCTGCTTATATGTTTTTGTTTTACTGTGTATCCCTTACTTTCAAAATTCTTGAAATAGTCCAAGCTCTAATAAAGAGACATGTAATGAATGATTGTGAACTGGACCTTTTTGCTATAAAGGATATTATTGGGACAGTGGTGGAACTTGAATGGGGCCTGAGGATTAACTGATAATGATGTATCAGTGTTAATTTCCTGATTTCAATGACAAAATTTTGGTAATATAGGATAATGTCTTTGTCAGAAGGAAATAAACACTAACTTTTCTAGGGGTGATGGGCCATGAGTTGGCAGCTTACTGTCAAATGGTTTAGAAAAAAAACAAAGATATCGGTACTGCCTTGCAACTTTTCTGTAAGTTTAAGATTGTTTCAAATAAAAAAAATTAAACATAATTATTTTAAAAAATAGTCTGAGCTCTAAATTTGCACAGAGACAACCAGATTGGTCAAGGTTAAGGCCCACCTTGTGTCCACTGCTCACCCCAGCAGCTATGGACAGTGGGAGCCAGAAGACAGTTCTCTGAACAGTTTATAAAAGAGAGAAATTGGGGAAACACTCCAATAGATGTCACTGCCCTGACAGTAGGCTATATCATAGTTCACTGGATTTATGCTGGTGGATTTTTTTTTTCTTCGTAACCCACCAGTACTTATTAATTTACCTTGTTAATTCTCTATCTCTTTTCCTCTTTGCGGAGGGAGGCAGGGGCGGGAGATTATGCAACAAGAATCCAAGATCAGCTTCAAAGACGTGTCCAACATGGAACTCCAGGCTGTGGTCACACTGTAAAAATCCCATTCCAACAACTGCAGGTGGTGTTTTATCATATTCTCTGCCCTAGCAAGAACTAACCTTGACAGTGGAACATTTTGGAGTACTACAAAAATGTCTTTTCATTAATTCATAGCACTTAGGAATCCATAGGTTATGCTTTCCTCTGTGACCCCCTGCCCCTTGTTTCCTTGGAAGGTTCCCTCCTCATGTCACTGGGAATGTTGGGCAGTGCTGCACAGCAGGGATTTTCCTCCCCTTGGCTTTTAAGGGAAACTCTTCAGGAAACCATAATCTTCACTTGCCATGTTTCATCATCACTAAAATGTTTTAAATTATCTGATATAATCAAGTGTGGTCATTTAAAACTATACAAAAAATTCCCTTTCAAGATGGAAAGATCCAAATATGTTCTGAAATGTGCTTTTCCTCCAGATTATCATCAACTGTGGGAGTTTTTCAGCAGCCTTTGTCCTTTAAAAATGTTCTCTTCTCAAAAGGAAGGGACAAGAAGGAAAGGTAGTGGGTATTTGTACCCTCTTCACGATCAAGTGTCTACCCCTTACAGACCATGGAGGTACTTATTAGTCCTAATCACCCTATTCCTGCTCCTGCATCTTTTGGGCACGTTTGAAGTTATCTGTGGCATTATGACTTTCCCTGGCCAACATAATGAACGTAACGTAAGAAGAAGAAAGAGTGTCACTTCTACATAGAAATGTTAAGAACCAATATGGAATTCACTGCATTCTCTTTTCTCTTCCCACAGCCAACCCCACATTGTTTATGTAGCATAAGTGAAAAATAAACCTTGTTTTGAGCCACTGAGATGTGGGAGTTGTTTCTATGGCATAACCCAGCCCATCCTGTCTGATACAGACATGTCATTCCCCCAACCTCTGCCATTCTGGGCTCAGTTTCATCATCCTGGCCTTCCATGCATATCTGCAAGGAAAGCCTCTCCCTCCCCTGAAAACTTGATTAATGTCAAAAATTACATATTATTTATTATTGTTTATATGAACTTATTTTTCTTTATGACGAACCCCTTGTGAGATATGTACCACAATCAACTAGATTACATCCCTCCTCTTGAGATGACTTTGCTCAGTGAGGGGCTACATTATGCTATGGTGCACAGATATTGGGATATGTTTTCCAATGCTATGTCATTGCAGTATAGTATCCAAAGGTTCGGTAAAATATGACTTTGACCATCCTAGCCAGCAGCTTTAAGATCCCAGGCAAATAATGGGGTCCCCATGGGAACGGGTGTGTAGGAACTAGCATGGGGTTAACAGTATAGAATTTGGAGTCAGTCGACCTGGTTTTGAATCTCACCTCTGCTACTTACTAGTAACAAGTGGCCGCAGATTCAACCTCTTCAGACCTGACTTTTCACCTTTAATATAATGGTGCTAACAGTACCTACTTCGTGGAGTAGTTTTAATGGTTAAATGAAATATTTCATTTTGTTACTATTATCACATTTTAGAAAATATTCTCTATGCCCCCCTCTCCCACCCCATTGCCCCAGTTTATTCCATTTTGACATAATGTTGGTAAGTTCATTCTTGGAGTTGCCCTTGACTGGTCATTCCTTTGGAGATAACTTTATATGAATTCAAGTGTGAAAATGTTGGTCAAACTCATTTAACATCCTAGTTTAGTATTGTTGACTGGTGCAGAATAAGACAAAAGAGAAACTTTATTTACATTTTAGATCTAGAAGCTAGTAATACAGACTATGTAATGGCCAAGATCACCACTCTAGAGATGAGTATTTTGGAAGTGTTTCACAAGTGGATTTCCCTAGCTCTTTGGTGTCCTTAATTTGGCTGGTGAGATTTGGAGGCTAGGAAGACAGATCGGCATGGCTGGAAGGCCTTTGCAGAGACTTGCTGCAATTGGTTGTTCTGAGAACTTCCTCCTTTCCACTTTGACTGTCTTGAGAGAGAGAGAGGCTCTCCTGGTTTTATTCTATCTTTGTCATGCGGATCCTCTCCATTTCATCTTTGGGAAAAGCTGGGCCTCGTTTCTGGGTCGGTTAAGGTTCATGGCTTGCAAGCAAATGAAGAGGTTTGTTGGTAGGATGAGGCACAGCTCATGCATTCAGAGGAAAAACTAAGCCACCAGCTGAATGACAGAGTCCATGGGCGCCACTCCTAGTGGTCTCAGAAACAACTGTCTTCCATCTTGGCAACTCTACTCAAGTGGCATATTTCTGGCACAGAAAGTGTGATTGCTCTAGCTTGAGCTAGGTGATTCCAACTACCCCACTCCCTTGTTCCCCCCTCCTCACTGACTCGGTGCAGCAGGGCAAGATTGGGTCTATTTCCAGAAGAAAGAGAAGGCAGAAGGTCTAAGCAGATGAACCCAAGAGCCACTGCTTTCTCTTTTATTATTTTTTTTTTTCTGAGAAACATAAAGGCATTGGTGGTTAGCAAGACCAAATGAAAAAGAAAACAGAAATGTTCTTCTTTGTTAGTTTTGATTAAACCTCACCAAAGTTATATTGTGACTAGAGCCACTAATGTCAACTCAGGGAAGCCATGTGACCACAGGTACCTGGGAAAGAAGAGGCAAGAAGAAAATCTCAAGAGCATTGAAGAAAATCTCAAATTCTAGAGCTGTTTTGTGGCAATGAGCTGGTCAGTGAGTGACAGTGTGTGACAGGGCCTGCAGCAGCACCATGCTCTTGTCCTAAGTCCCAGCCTGTTGTTAGGAGTGATCAGTGAATGTGCAAGTCAGACACACAGAGATATATGACTACAGATTGAAACCACGAGAGGTTCTGATTTGTTAAATAATTGAAAGAGATGAGATAAGCAGAGATGAACATGCTCACATGATTTCTATCACTCTTGCCTTCTCAAATTAAATACATTGTTTCCAATTAATTGTGACAGTTGGTTTTTGTCTCCCTTTTATAAGTTTGGGACTTCCAAAAATAACCTCACTAAGTGACATTGACACATTTTAAGTAAACAGAGTGGCCAAAGAACAAAAAAATGGGCTGTGGTGTTGTCCCTTCGGAGTGTCTTAGAAGTCCGTGCCGGGACTGAAGCCAGACTCTAACCTCTTCTTTTGCACCTTTGGCAAAGAGGGATGAATGAACGGGATAGAAAGAAGGGAAGCTGGAAAGTGAAAGAACTTGTTAGCTGTTGATTTTGAAGATGCAAGCTGGAAGAGGGGGAAAAGAGATGGTCATTGAATCTCAGGATGTTCCATTGATAATAAAGATTGAAGGATTAAAAATAAAATATAACTGTACAGGTATTCAAAACTTTAATAAATTTTTATGAAACTTACAAAGTAAATGTAAAAAAACAAAGAGATGGTCATTGAATCTCAGGATGTTCCATTGATAATAAAGATTGAAGGATTAAAAATAAAATATAATTGTACAGGTATTCAAAACTTTAATAAATTTTTATGAAACTTACAAAGTAAATGTAAAAAAACAAATTTTAATTAAAATTATATTTTGTATTTTGCTCCCCAAATTCTTTGTTTTAAAATACTCAAAATTTATCAACTTTTTAAAAATATACAAATTATTAGTTAATTTCAAATTTTATATAAAAAATATGTAAAGGTCAAATGTGTATGTAATTTTTAAAATAATAAATATTTTGGGGCCGGCCTGGTGGCGCACTGGATAGTGCGCCGCTTGGGAAGCGCGGCGGCGCTCCCGCCCGAGGGTTCGGATCCCACATACAGACCGGTTCCCGCTCACTGGCTGAGCGAGGCGCGGGAGCAGCACTGAGGGTTGCAATCCCGTTGCCGGTCCCCGGTCCGGTATGGGGGCAACACTGAGGGTTGCGATCCCGTTGCCGGTCCCCGGTCCGGTATGGGGGCAACACTGAGGGTTGCGATCCGTTGCCGGACACGGAAAAAGACAAAAAGAAAAAAATAAATAAATAATAATAATAATAATAATAAATATTTTAATATATTTTTATAATGTAAATCTCGTCACAGTTTTAGCATTTAATGTCCATCCAGTTGCCAAATATAAAGCATTGGCACCATGCTGCCTTCAAGGGACATCTAGACTGCATATATACAGCAGGTGGTATTCCTCAGCCACCATGTGAAACTGTTGCAAATACCACACTAGGTAGTGAACACTTCTGGAGCATGAATTAGGACATAAAGAGAAGCAAGAAAATGGATACCAAGCACCAGTAGAAAGTAATACTTCATTTTGCAAAACCTTATTGCATATCTGAAATAGGGAAAGATTTAACAAGTTCAGGAATATGTCTTTTTTCCCACGTAAGGACCCTGCTGTCAAATCCTTTAGAACTCCAACCATTGTCTATATGGATAGTAGCACTCTCTCTCCCATGTGACAGAGACGCCCATGTGTCCTTTAATAAGTTTTTTTTGTGTGTGTGTATGTCCCTGATAATGTGATGCTCTCTAAGTATCAGGCCCAGGGCTGGAGCCACCCCTATTGCCTGGGTCAAAGGCAGTACTGGGCCGGCTCGTGGCTCACTCGGGAGAGTGCGGTGCTGATAACACCGAGGCCATGGGTTCAGATCCCATATAGGGATGGCCGGTTCACTCACTTCGGAGAGCCTGGTGCTGACAGCACCAAGTCAAGGGTTAAATCCCCTTACCAGTCATCTTTTTTTTTTAAAAAAAAAAAAAAGGCAGTACCACGGGTGAGTCCCATTGGCAAAACCCAACAGGAAGCAGTCGCAAGGACCTCTGGTCAGAAAGGAGCAGCCTCCCAGGCACGGGGCAGGATAAGGAAAGTGGAGAATGAATGAGAGTAGGAGGTGGGGGGATGGGAGAGCACGGACAAACACAGAATAACCTTACATCTATTTACCCTGAGAGCTAGTTCGTGGTCCTGTGCAAATTGTCATGCAGTATATGTCATCTCTGAACTGTGCTGAAGGTCACTGACCTCATCTAATTTCATGCTTCCATGGTAACCCACCTCTCATCACAAGATAGTTTAGCACTTGGGTTTTAGGTTATGTGCCGCTTCAATTCACTCCCAAAGACAAACGTTTACTGTAACAGAGTTAACACAAGGGGGCAACCAAAGCCCTCACTCTGAGGTTGAGGATTAAATGGTTTTTATTATTCTTTTTTTTTTTTACCATATAATAAAATCATAAATTGCAACTTTGAGATATGAAAATTAAAACCTTTTCATGGGCATGGGAGTTTGTTGATTTAAGGAACAGTGGTGACCCCACTACAGACTTGCAGATGTGCCAAATTGGTCTAAGAATTTCTCAAGTCTTCTGGAAGTGTGCCTCACCCAACTGAAATGTTTTCTCTACCTTATATATGTGGAGGGTAGGGAAAAGAATATTGCTTCACTAGCCTACTATCAAACAAAGATTCTTTTCTACTAAGCCTGCTATCAAACAAAGATTCTTTTCTACTCAAGTGGTGTTTATTCTCTGAAGGGGAAAAGAAAATTAATATTTATTGGGTGTCTAACAAGTGATTCTTGAGAATTTATTTTTTTGAGTGTCTACCAAGTAAATTAATGTTTATTGAGTATCTGCAAAGTATCTCCTTGGAGAGAGAAATAAAGTCAATCAGCCAGGCAGAAGGATCAGATAGACACAGGCCAAAGCCATCATTTGGGTTGATTGGTGACACCCTGGCTAATAAGTAATTAGAGAGTCAGGCATCAAAGAGAAACAAGAGGTGGAAAAGACATATAGAAGGATGCAGAGATGAGCAACTCCAAAGACAGAAAAGATGTGGCTGTCAAGTTGTATTCTGCAGTTGAGGTCTGTGAGGTTCCCTGGTATCCTTATATAAATCTGTCTTTACTTGAATTAGCTTGAGCAGATTTCTGATCCTTCCTACTCTGTGTTTTCTGAGACAGTCTAATGGTGTCAGTTCTTAACAACTTTGCTGGTAATTTTACCGATGACATGGAATGTGGATTTATTGAAAACACTTCATTTTCCCAAAATTGTTTAAATCATTCTAGAAACAGATACAAGATATCATTTAACCGAATTTTCAGTTAATCTCCTTGGATTCTGTACAACTAATCTAATTTCCTATAATTTTCAGATGCTAAAATAATACTGAATAAAGCTGAAGAGTTAAATACCTACCACTTTCCACTTTGGGGCAATTACAGATAGTACTGTAAACTCTCTTGATGTGTCTAGGGTGGATATATCTGTAAGGAAAATACAATACTTTAGTCAGGCCCCCTTGCCTCAGGTCCAGTTGGGGGTGGTACAGCACATTCTTTGTAAACAAGTTGTGTGTGGGTGGAGTTAGTGCACATGCATGCCCATGTATCTTCTTAGTTTGTTGCTAGTGTGTATGTTCTTCAGAGTTTGTGAAGCAGCGCTGGCCAGCAGAACTCATGTCTAAAAATAGAGCATGTTTACATTGCTGACAGCTGCTCAGTTTTTCTTTGGACTTTGCCAGTAGCAGTTCAGTTCTCTTTGGACTGCCTAGCTTTTAGATGAGTGTGCTGAATAAAGCTTATTATTCCTTCAACCAAAGCTCCAATGACATTTTCCCTGTTACCTAGCTTGTAGACCTGCATTTGAAAGGTTTGTGATCCAGTCTGGACAATGGGCTTGAGAGGTCTGTGAGCTCCAGACCCAGCCCTAGCTCTACAATATCCAATACTTTCTGCTGGGTACATACCAAGAGAGGATATGCTGGTCACTAGAGATACATAGATGAGCTGTATCTCTCAGAATGATGGAAAATGAGCAGAGTAATCCTTTTACAGGGCAGAAGATAAGTTGTTAGCTTCACAAGCCTTTTGGGACTCCTGAGAGAGGCAGAAGGCTACCTAAAGATAGGATTTAGGCTAGGCAGAAAAGATATACCTTTTCTACTTTTAAACCATAAAGCAACTTGACCAGGAGAAGAGCTTCCGTAATTTCAGAACTGGGCTTTGTCTAAAACAACCCTAACCTCATTCTACTTCATTGTGTGTTGCAACATCCAGATTTGCCATAATCAGGTCCCACTAAATTTATTTTCTCTGCTTGGAAAGTTTAGATCTGGATGGATGGATTCCAATGTTTCTTTCAGGGTTTGACTTAGCATTAGGCTTTGCTCTGGAGAGCAGGGGCTATTTTTCATAATTTATATTTCTTCTGAGCTTTTTGGGTCAGAGATCATAAGCTGGGAGTTGGCAACACATACCTGTAGCAGTAGAAATAGATCTCCATTTGCTATGAAGTTCTGAAGAATCTATGCTTCTTGTTAGGTTGTGTTTTTGTGCTTAACTCTATTGTAACATCCAAGGCTGCATTAGGCAGGATAAACCATTCACTGAATATCTCTGGCAGCACTGACATTTTTTTCCATCTGAGTATTTTTCCTTCTGTATATCATTCATTCTGCCCTAAAAGACATCAATCAGCTGCCTAAGAGAGCACAGGCCACTGATTTTTAATAACTCTAAAAAACAAGTAAGGTAAGCAATTTTCTTCCCATTTTACCAGTGGGGAAACCTGAGACTCAAAGAAATTATGTAACTTTCTCCAGATCACACAAATAGTTCATAGCAGAATGGTATTAGAAGTGACAGCACGGCTCTCTGCCAAGTAACCCACCAGAAAGTGCCCCAAAACATCATTCAAACATACTGGGTCCAGATTATCTCAGCAAGCATGGTCATTTTGTCCAAATCATCCATATTAATTTTACAATTTTTTTTTTTTTTTTGGTCTTTTTGTCTTTTTCCGTGTCCGGCAACGGATCGCAACCCCCAGTGTTGCCCCCGTACCGGACCGGGGACCGGCAATGGGATTGCAAACCTCGGTGTTGCTCCCGCGCCTCGCTCAGCCAGTGAGCGGGAACCGGTCTGTATGTGGGATCTGAACCCTCAGGCGGGAGTGCCGCCGCGCTTCCCAAGCGGCACACTTATCCAGTGCGCCACCGGGCCGGCCCTTAATTTTACAATATTTATTAGGTTTTAGCCATGTGCAAAGACCCATTTTAATAATTGATCAATATGGTCCAAGCCATCAAATTGGCCATGTTCTTAGACACAGTGACCTTCCATTGATCAGCTTTCTTAGCTTCATGTAGGTGATAGTTATCTCTATGTGTAATGGAGTTCTATATTATAAATCAGCAAAATTTCCCATGAAAGTGTTTTAGGAAAATATTCCTTGAAAGTCCTTTAGGTAAGTTACCTTTTGTTTGTTTTTGTTCTTTGCTTTGGCAGCTGGCTGGTGTGTGTGTGGTGGGGGGATCCACAGATAAGTTACCTTTAAAATCCTCCAGAAATATGCCACATTGGAGAATGGCATCCTCAATATGTGCTGCTTGGCCAGTTCTTCCTCCAACCATTTCTGTTCCTTTCATTGGGTACCAGTTAAAGCAGTGGCTGGTGCAGGGCCATCTTTTATGAAATACATACGCTAGTGTCATGTTATAGTTGGCAGGATGTTCGCACCTGAACATACAGGAAAAGCAGTACCAAGACTGGCTGAGGGAAGAGCTGCTCACACCTGCCGTCTCAGATGGAGAGAGGGATGGTGGGCAGAGCCACCCGAGCAATTTAAACTGTTTTGTGCCCTTGCACAAGCTAAGTGTCCATCTGGTGCGACCCCACTATATTCAACCTCTCCCCTGAAACTTGGGCCACTGCTGGTTTTTCTCTATTCTAGTGGGATGTCTTAGTTAACACTCTATGGCTATCACTACCAGAATCTGACTCAGGCTACTGCAGATAAAAAGGAGGAATTATAAAGATACGGAGGTGGCTGGCCAACCTGGAAGATGAACACGTGAGCATTCACGGGCTCCCCTCCCAGCATACACTTCCCTTACCAGTAGTTCCAGGTTTCTCCATGGGGATCTGTGTGGATCTGGGGGTGCTGACTCCAGCTCTAACTTTAGGGCTGGAACATGGGACCTACACAGTCAACATGAGCCATCTCATTCCCCACCCCCGTGGCCACAGTAATTGATATAGAGATGGACAGGCCACCTACATCAGTCCAATCAGGTGACTCCTGGGACTTTAGTGGGAATTCAGAATCTCTTTCCTTCTGGATGATGGAAAGTAAGCGTGTAGCTATGAGGCAACTATGCTAACCTTGACAAAAATCAGGCCCTTGCAAATATCTGATCCACTTGATCAAGCCTTACCCAAAATGGGATTCCTCTGTCTTTTCAGCCATGCAAGCAAGAAAACCTCTTTTCCTTCCTCTTCCCCCCTTTCCCTCTCCCCTTCTTTCTCTCTCTCTCTTTCTTCGCCTCCCTCTCTCCATTCCCTTCTCCTGCTCTCCCTCACTCCTGCCTCTCCTCTGTGTCCTCTCCTCTCCTTTCCTCTCTCCTTTTACTCTTCAGACCACGTTCCCCAATCATATAGCCAAACATGGTTCCTCCAAATGACTGATGGTTCCTAAATGCACCGCAGCTCAAGTGAACAGCTCACATTGAATTAGAATGTCTTACACTAATATCACATCTCTGGAAGCAGGAATTTGATTGGTCTAATCCACAGTAGCCCCGAGGGAAGAGTAAAAGAGTGGAGAGATTTGAGAGGCAGAAGGAGATACAAACTCCACGGCTGATTTACCACATCAGTTACACAGAGAGCAGCTGGATAGATCTCTATCAAATCTGTATCCTAATTAACCAAGAGAGCCAAGGACCCCAAGATCAGAATGATCTGAAGTTGTGAAGGTAATAAATTTTGTTTATTTATTTTTTTAGTGGAGGATAGGTTGCCAGCCGATAAATTCTCTCATTACTTGGTTTTTTCAAAAGAAATGAGAAGAAACAACCTCCTTTTGAGGAAGTGTATGTGGTGCAAGATTTCACCACGTAAACCAAAGGCAATTCCTAGAAGCCTCTTGAAAAGAAAATACTAAAATTCCTGTGACCACAAGAGATGAAAGACGGATGGCAGGAAGCAAATGGTGAAAGAAGAAATAAAGAACAGCATTTGTTTCTGCAAACTTCTGTTCAGATGAGTTGCTAAAAATGATTAACTGTTGATTTAGGAAAGATCTGGTTTTTAAAATTATCATTCTTTTACAATTAAAGTACTATGAATTTCTTTAAATCTGGAGCATACAAAAAGCTTCTGGTTCAAGACTGTGTTATGATTATACCACTGTGGTGGCAGACAGAGTTCAGGAATGTTCTGTGCTTAGCTGAGCTCATTCTTCTAGCTCAGAAATGTTTCAGATTCTTATTCATTTCAAGTTTCCTTGGGGACAGGAAAGCTTTGAACTTCAGAAAATTTTATTTGGTCTTGTTTCAAAAAGGTATTCTTAATGAGCAGATTTTTTTCCATAGATCTAAAAGACTGCATTTTGAAAGATATTTAAAAATTTTGTAGTGGTCAGGATTTTTTTACATTGACAGAAACCCCCATTCCAAACTAGCTTAAGCACAAAAGAAAATTTACTCGTGTATCTGAGAAGTCTAAGCTTTGGTATGCTTCAGGCATAAATTTATATTTTAAGTCATCGACAGACCCTAACAAACATTAAGATTTCATGTGTTTTAATACATGTACACCCTTGTTTGTAGCAGCACTATTTGCAGTAGCCACAAGGGAAACAGACATAGATCCATCAACAGGTGAATGGTTAAACAAAGTCCCGTATATCTGTACAATGAAATATTTTCTGGCCATGAGAAGAGAGGAAGTGAATGCCATCATATGGATAAANCGTGTATCTGAGAAGTCTAAGCTTTGGTATGCTTCAGGCATAAATTTATATTTTAAGTCATCGACAGACCCTAACAAACATTAAGATTTCATGTGTTTTAATACATGTACACCCTTGTTTGTAGCAGCACTATTTGCAGTAGCCACAAGGGAAACAGACATAGATCCATCAACAGGTGAATGGTTAAACAAAGTCCCGTATATCTGTACAATGAAATATTTTCTGGCCATGAGAAGAGAGGAAGTGAATGCCATCATATGGATAAACCTGGAAAACATGCTATGAGAAAAAGCCAGGCACAGAAGGATAAATGTTGAATAATTATATATATATATATATATATATATATATATAAAGCAGAATAGGCAAAGTATGGGTATGTGGTTATGAAAATGTTTTGAAACCAGATAGGAATGGTGCTTGAAAAACATGGTGAGACTTACAACTGGGTGCAAAGAAAGGAGAGAGAGAGAGAGAGAGAGAGAGGGAGGGAGGGAGGGAGGGAGAGAGGAAGGAAGGAAGAAAACTACAATTCATTGAACTTTCAGAAGTAGAGAACAAACCTAAGATTACTAGAGATGAGGGCGACGGACGAAGGGGGTTTGGGGAGGGATAGGTTGGGTAAAGGGCATAAAGAAAAATCATGATTTGCAATAATGAATATGCTAATATGATAAATAAAAAAAGAAAAAAGAAAAACATTGTGACAGTTCTAGATGCCATTGTATTATTTACTTTAAAATAGTTAATTTTAGGGCCGAGCCCGTGGCGCATTTGGGAGCGCAGCAGCGCTCCCGCCGCAGGTTCAGATCCTATATAGGGATGACCAGTGCACTCACTGGCTGAGCGCAGTGCGGCCGGTC
>NW_007726302.1:768333-770232 GCF_000696425.1 Galeopterus variegatus | reverse complement strand
AAAAAAAAAAGAAAAGCTTTTCAAAAAGATTTTAGGTGTTCTGCCCTTAAAAACAAATAGGTTTTTAATAATTAAAAAATACTGCCAACTGGGGTCATAATTAAAGTAGTGTTCTTTTAACTAATTTACCTGTATTTTATTGTTAATTTTGAAATAATTTCAGTCTTATAGTAAAGCTGCAGAAACAGTATAAAGAACTTCCACATGCCCTTCACCCACATCCCCCAATTGTCAAAATTTTACCAATTTATTTGATTATTCCTTATCTCTCTCTTTCTCTCTCTGTCTCTCTCACTCTACCTACCTAGTATGTGAGTATGTTTATACATATACGTATATATTCAAATTATTCTTTTATTTTTAAGGAGGCCACAACTTTGGTATACTGTGAATCNATTAGGCCATGGGGGCTGCTCCCTCATGAATGGGATTAAGGCCTTTATGAAAGAGGCTTTGCTGGCATGCCCTTCTGCTTTCTGCCATATGAGGACACAGCAGGAAGACCCTGACCGGACCAAATGTGGCACCACCATGATCTTGGACTTCCCAGCCTCCAGAACTGTGAGAAATAAATTTCTGTTCTTCATAAATTACCCAGTTTGAGTTATTTTGTTATAGCCACACAAATGAACTAAGAAATTATAATAAGCCACAGCCTTGTCTTAAGTGCACCCTCAATGTGTGGGTTGGGGAAGAGTTTCTCAGTGAGGGAGAGGCGAGAAGGTTGTGGTGAGGGAGGAAGTTCTCAGACAATGTTGCAAGTGATGAGTTGCTACCAAGATGAGTGCTGGGGCCACCAGCCCAGGAAACAGAGGACATGATGGCTCCAGTCCAGCTCCCTAAGGACAGGGGCATGCTAATCAAGCCCTGAATCCCATCTGCGCACATTTCTGGTTCTTCTCTGTACTGTGTTTGCTGTCCTCTGCTTTTGAAGATGACACCATAAGTAATGCTCTCCAGCTGGGAGTGCAGGCGTCACTGACAAAACCAGCAGGGCCCAGCAGTCTTCCCACACTGGGAACATATGGTATTTCCTCTTCTTCTGGGGGCTGTTGTTGCCACTCAAAGTCCAGTATTGGGTGCCATTGGTTTTCAGACCTGTGGATTGGCTCATTAAGAGTCATCTCATTTCTCGTCCTCCCATGTGCAAGGGCTCCTCTGGGCCACAGTAAGCATTTTTGTACCGCACCACATTCTGTGGGACTCTCAGTCATTGTATGGAAACATATCCCAGCTTTATTCACACTAATGCTGTTCATGTCATTGATTCTATAAATGCGCACATACTTTCAGCTGTTTTTAAAGCAAGACTGTGTTCTTTTACCTGCAGAATCCATTGAAGAAGACATTTTCAGAGAGTATTTTAAAAATAAAAACAATTGAATATGAAATAAAATGAAGATCTTGCCAATATTACTTCATCATGAAACTCAGTATCACAGCTTTTATGCTTGTACATGTGCATCGATAACTTGAGTTTAAACCACTTGCACCAGTCAGAATAATTTCCCACCCACAGACAAATAACATGGAGAAGTTTGTGTTTACCAGGTGTATTAGTCCATTTTGTGTTGCTATAACAGAGATGCCTGAGACTGGGTAATTTATAAAGAGCAGAGTTTTATTTGTCTTACGATTCTGGGACAGCTGCATCTGGCGTGGGCCTCAGGCTGCTTCTACTCATGGTGGAAAGTGGCAGCAGCCAGTGGGTACAAGCAGATCACATGGTGAGAGGAAGCAAGAGAGAGAGAGAGGGGAGGTGCAAAGGTCTTTTTAAACAACCAGCTCTTGTGGGAACTAATAGAATGAGAACTCACTCATTAATTCCCCCACCAACTCATTAATCTATTCATGAGGGATCTGCCCCCATGACTCAATCAGTTTCCAACACTGCCACAT
>NW_007726302.1:766631-767279 GCF_000696425.1 Galeopterus variegatus | reverse complement strand
CCAAACTCCATCGCCAGGCATTGGAGAGGTACAGCTTTCTTCATTTCAGCTCCCCTAGAAGCAGACCCTGAGATAGGAAGCTATTTGGGATGAGGTCCAGGAAACATGGATGGGGGAGTAGCGGAGGGAAGGATGCCAACAAAGGGTGTGTTTGTTGATAGGCAGCTTACCACTGTGGACAACTAGAGCTTAATCCTACTGGTGTACTCTTGGGGACAGCACAGATCAACCACTTTGAAGGGATCTCACCTGAGGGCTAAGAGAGCTGGGGTATTTGCATACCATTTATTTGTCTGACTGCAAGTAGAGTAGGGAAGAGTATGGTCTAACCATGATGTCTTCAGTTAAAGAGACTGAGATGCTGGTAGTTGGAATTTAGGCAGGCCTGCATTATGATAGAAATGCTCGAGGGAAATGATTGTGTTTGATACATATGAGGTAGGCAGGGTTTCTAGTTTTGCCATTTTCCTGCTTGGGAAACAAGTTTAGAGACATTTAGTGGCTTCCCCAAGGTCACAAGGTATACCAGAGTTGTTCTAATTGCAAATTCTTTGATCTAAAACCCAATTCAAACTGGCACAAGCAAAATGGAGAACATATTGACTTGTGTAACTGAAAAGTCCAGGAACTCAAACGATGACATTAGCA
>NW_007726302.1:756127-765074 GCF_000696425.1 Galeopterus variegatus | reverse complement strand
TCTTCTGAGTTTCATATGTGCATACAACTGCCAACCTGACGTCTCTTTGCTGTTTCAAAAGGGATAAAAAGGGGCCAGCCCGGTGGTGCACTCCCGCTGAGGGTTCGGATCCCACATGCAGACTGGTGCCCGCTCACTGGCTGGGCGAGGCGCGGGAGCAGCACCGAGGGTTGCGATCCCGTGGCCGGTCCCGGTCCGGTGTGGGGGCGACACTGAGGGCTGCGATCTGTTGCCTGACACGGAAAAAAAAGACAAAAAGGAAAAAAAAAAAAGGGATAAAAAGATTGAGAGCCAGGAGTGGAAACATGGACAGCGAGATGATGGTGGTGGCTGTAGAAAGGTCACAGGAGACAAACGCTGGGCTTGTGTCACCCCTTTCACAGTTTTACCATGGGCTGATCCTTATCCAGAAGTTACTCAATAAAAAGTGGACCCCAGTTCTCCAAACGTTCCTGTGACCTCCTGTCTTCCACCCAAACTCTCCCCCATTAATGGACTACTCACTTTTCAACAGTTCTGTGGATGTTTTTTTCTTTTCCTTTGAAAGTTGATTTTCCTCCTCCTCCTCCTCCTTCTTTTCTTCTGTTAGATAGTTCAGTGTTTATGAAAAGGCCTTTAGGAATTATATAAGACCAATGTAATTTAAAGCTATCAGAGCCAAAAGACTTTGGAAGAAAGAGTTTCAGGTTCGAAGCGTAGATGGCGGCCAACAGCTTGAACTACTGAGACTTTCTTGGGCAGGAAAACTTTGGAATACCAGAACGAGACTTTCTTCCTCTCTCTCTCCCCCACCATCTACAAATTGTTCCATGGGTCAAATATTGAAGTGGAGGAAACTTCAAATTTGGTCTCCAAAACTATGATTTATCTCCAAAAATTTAGAAGAAGGAAAAACAAAGAGAAAAATATCAGAAGAGTGAAATTGTACATTTGTGGTGTCGGAAACAAGGACAGGATTGGAAGCCAAGAGATGTGGGTTTCTGGTCCCAATTCTGCTACTAAAAGTAGCCATGTGACCTTGAACAAAGAACTGACATTTCCTTGGCTTCTTCTATAAAAGGAAGGGGTCTGGGCATGGCTGTCTTTAAGTCTTCCCCACCAAACACACACACCACCACCACCACCACCCTCTTCTTTTTTTTCTGAACTTGTAAAGCAGTTGTATTCCTGGTTCTCCATCATCCCTTTAACTTTACTCAGTGGAGCTGGGTTGTTCTCTGTCCCTGGGCAAAAACTTGGGCAGCTGGAATGACTTTTCTGATAACTTGTAAGTAACGCAGTTTCCCAATCTGACTTTCCTTTAATGCTAGGATTCTATTATTTGCACAATTGCATGTAACCATAACTCACACATTTGCAGATTATGTTGAAGTCAGCAATGTACTTCTATATATAGTAACTCATTTGAGCTTCACAAATGTTAACTGGCCTATTGAAGTAGGATCAGCAGATAGTAACAGCTTCACCATTTTGCTGCTTGAGAAAGAAGTTTAGAGACATTTAGTTACATAGCGTAGCAGCATTCTTCTGTTGCCAGTTCTTGGAAATCCAACTCAAAACTAGCCCAATCCAAAAAATAAAAAATAAAAAAGGTGGGGGGGCTATTCAGTTATCTCAGTAGGTTAGAGCATGATGCTGATAACACCAAGGTCCATGGTTCGATTCCTGTACTGACCAACCACAAAAAACAAAAACAAAAAACCCTCAAGAGCTTATAGGATCATGCAATTGCAAAGCCCAGGGTTATGTCTTCAGGTTCAGCTCGATCAAGGAGCTCAAACTAAGACGTTAGCACCTTGTCTCTCTCCATAATTTGGTCACTCTCTTTTGTGTATATCCTATTAATTAAATCAACAAATATTTATTGAACACCTGGTATGTGTTAACTATTGTTATAGGCACAAGGAGTACAGGAAACAATATTTTTTTATAGAAAAGTGACTAAACACATAGCTGTGTTAAAAAAAATACATGGAATTTACATTCTTCCTTTCATAGGAATATTCATAGAACTTACGTTCTAGTAGGAGAGGTGTATTAGTTCGTTTCTGTTGCTTATAACAAAATACATAGAACTGGGTATTGTATAGCGATAATGAAATTTATTACTTACAGTTTTGGAGACTAGAACATCCAAAGTCCAGGGAACACATCTAGTGAGTGTCTTGTTGGTGGTGACAGTGATGCAGGGTATCACATTGTGAAATGGAGGAGCAGAGAGGGAGCAGAGAGAGAAACCAACCTCCTCGTTTAATACTCTTCTTTTAAAGCCCCCAGAACCACATCCTTGGCCACCATTTTTGATCCATTCACTACTGCATGGTTGGTCGTACAATCTAATCACCTCTTCAAGGCTCCACCTTTCAATTACCATAATAGGATTTCCCACCCTCTTAACAGTCACAGTGGGGGTTAAGTTTCTAATACATAAAACTTGGGGGACACAATTCAAGCTTCAGTGAGTCTTGGGGGGACATAATTCAATTCACTACAAGAGGTCAGTCATAAGCAAGCAGATAAATAATATGTACGATTGCAATAATACAAGCAAGGGATAACAATGAATTGGAAGAGGATGGAGGAGACAATCAGAAGTAATCAGATTTTGGATATTTTTTGAGGGTCAAGCAGAAATAATTTCCTGATGGATTGGATGTGTGATGTGAAAGAAAGAAGAGAGTCAAGGATAACTTTATGGTCTCTGGTCTAAGAAATTGGGTCAATAGTGGAGTCTTATGTTATAGGGAAGGCCATTAGAAAAGCATGTTTGGGATGTGTGGATACCAAGAGTTGCTTTTGGACATGCTAAATTGCAATACCTATTTGACACGTAAATGGAGATGTCACACAAACCACTGAATACACATGTCTGGCCTTTAAGAGAGAGGTCCAGGCTGGAGCCCTTAGTGTGGGTTGTGTGGACTCAATATATAGTCTTCAGTTTTGTTGCTTAGATGCTCTCCGATTCCAGTGTAAGAGAAAAATGCTTACTTTCTGGTCATTGAAGCAGAAGTCTGATTTATGTGGGTTACCCTGGGTCATTGTCATCCCCTGAGTCAGTCACTATAGCTGGGGAAAGGGATGCTCTGATTGGCCAGGTCTGTGTCCAAAATTCCCCCCTTGAGCCAGGTGGACCCAGTACATGGACCAAGAGTGCAAAATGTTGATTCCTCAGAGAACTGCTACTTCTGTCTGGAGGGAATGCTGGCAGGCAGAAACCATGAAAAATATGTTGTAAAGATCTGGAAGTTAAAAGAGGTTTTCTCTCCCTTAAATAGTAGCTAAGAGGGAGCTATTTAAACTTTTGTAGTAAAATGTTAACAGAAACACAAACAAACACAAAATAGGTTGAAAAGTGACACTAAGAGAAGCAAGCAGCTATTAAAGCAGGAAATCAAATGCAGGAACATGTGACCTAATTTCCTGTTTTAGGGCTCCACATTGGGAGCTCAAAAGTAAACAGTTCTCAGCTCTGTTCTACCACTGATTCTCTTATCTGTTTCAGTGTGTAACAAACTACCCCAAAACTCGATGGCTTAAAACAGCAAACATTTTATTGTACTCACATTTCTGTAGGTTGACTGGCCTCAGCTGGGCAATTCTTCTGGTTTCTCATGGGTTACAGTCAAATGGTGTCTGAGGCTGGAATCATCTGGAGCTTTACCTGGAATGCTGGAAAGCTGTGTCTTTTTCCCTCTCTCTAGTCTTAGGGCCTCTCCTCTTCACGTGGCCTCTTCAACAAGGAAGCCTGAGATCTTAAATGGAAGGTGAAAGTGGAAGTTGCCAGTCATCTTGTAGTGCTATTTCTATCGGCTGACACAAGTCTCAGTCCAGCCCAGATCCAATGTGGGAATGGAGAGTGGGCCAACTCAAGGGCATGGCTACCAGGAATGGTTCACTGCAGGGGTTATTCTTGGAGACCAGTTACCCCAATTGCATCACATGGGACCCAGGATTTCTGGACTAGGTCAGCCTTGCCCAAAATGTGTCTATAGATAACTAGCTTCACAAAATGTTCATGAAAGTGCGGTTCCATAGTGTAGTGGTTATCACGTCTGCTTTACAAAATGTTCATGAAGGAAAAAATATTGTGATGTCAATACATTTAGAGAATTCTACATTGTATAAACAATTTTAGAATATCATGCTGTACATTAAAAATTAAAGACTTGGTAGGGCTGGCTAGTTAGCTCACTTGGAATACTGTGGTGCTGATAACACCATGGTCAAGCTTTTAGATCCCCTTACCTATTGAACACATACACACGCAAAAATAAAAAATTGGCTGGCCAGTTAGTTCAGTTGGTTAGAGCAGTCTTATGACACCAAGGTCACAGGTTTGGATCCCTGAACTAGCTAGCTGCCAAAAAATTAAAATTAAAATTAAAATTAAATAAATAAAAAAATGTGCTTCAGAGCTTTCTACCCATGAAATGGAAGGAGGCATTTTTATGCACTGGCTTCATCTCACATTTATCGAAGGTTTCCCCTTAGGTGTTTTCTCCTTTGCATGTCCAGGACTGTGCATGCATCAGAAGCACTCAGGAGGTTTCTGCAGGCATCCTAGCCTGCAGTGACAAAGAAACCCTGAGACAGAAAGATGGTGTGGCTGAGGTGAGGTACCTACACATGGCTAGTTAGCACAGAAGTGGCTGGGTTAAAACTGTGAGCTAAGGAGATATGAGATGAGACACAGGTATGTTTGATGTATGTAACATCTTTCTAACTTGCCTGCCTGAGGACCCATTTTTCAAATGGCGCCTGCCATCGTCCCACACTGCCAGTGTTGCACAGAACAAACTTGTGGGTGCATAGATCTAAATAGTCACCAAAGACAATGTTATACTGAAGCAATAAAAACCACCTGTCTTCGACTGTTTTCTATAACTAATTACCTGAGATTGGGTAATTTATAAAGAAAGGAAATTTATTTCTTATAGTTCTGGAGGCTGGGAAGTCCAAGAGCATGGCACCAGCATCTGGTGAAGGACTTCTCACTTCATTGTAACATGGCAGAGGACATCACATGGCAAGAGGGCAAGAGTGTGCATGTCAGCTCAGGTCTCTATCCTTCTTCTTATAACGTCATCAGTCCCATTGTGGCCTCATTACCTCAATCCTAGTTACCACTCCAGGGACTCACCTCCAATCAACATATAAATTTGGGGATTAAGTTTCCAACATATGATACTTGGGGGGCACTTTCAAACCATAGCACCACCATCTCCCAATTTTTATGCCTCTTCCAAATTGTTCTTTCTGATATTCTGGCTGAGTCCATCTTAGCATTAAGTATCCACTGGAACACATGAGCACAGAATCTCCTGCTCCCATATACACACCTGTCTGCAATTCTACCACTAAAGATTCCAGCTTATGGTGGACATAAGTTAATTGCCTACCCATTCTCCATCTCCCTTTCTAATAGTACCCCACCTATGAATTGGGTGACAACCCTTAGCTCCAGAGACGAACTGTGATTGATTTAAGGTATTTGGTGCATTCCATCTTCCAGCCCTAGTGACTAGGTTAGATGCAACTCTCAGTGACTTTCTGGATGTGGATGAGAGAGTATGTTGCCCCAGTTGTTACTGATAGCCACCTTGTGACCACAGATTGCCAGCCTCCGGATGAAGCCGACACTGTGACAGGTAAAGTTAAGGTTGAAAGACTCATGGGGCCTGGATAAGCCCTTGCCTGAAGTTCTCCTTACCCCCAGATTTCTCAGTTACATGTGCTAGTAAATCTTCTCCATAGCTTAAACCAGTTTGACTTTAGCTTTCTGTTTTTGTAATTGATTGCACTAACTGTACTTGATTGCTTCTTTGAAAACAATGACTACATTTTACATTTCAGACTCAATTAATTATATAGGCTTCATGAGATTAATTGCACAAGGCCTCCTTCTTCGGGATGTCCCTATACCAAGTGTTTATTTGGCATGACGTCACGATTTTCTTTCCCTAGCATACATTTGCTCACAAGTGTGGAACCCCAATGCCCTTCGGAATTCGGTTGAATGAATGTGAAAGGGAGAGGCCATTCTTCACAAGTAGATTTCCCAAACTGAGGACCATCCTACAAAATAACTGGCCCCAAATAACAGATCCTTCAGAAGTGTCAAGGCCATCAATAATGAAGAATTGAGTAACTATCCCAAAGTAAAGGAGGCTAAGGACACAACTGAAGGTAACATGTGATCCTGGATTAGGTCCTAGACCAGAAAAGGAGATTAGTGGGACAATCAGCAACATTTGAATAAAGTTTATAGATTAGCTAATAGTACAAAATCAATGTTCATTTCCTGGTTTTGATGATAATTGATGTGTGTTTATGTAAGTTGTTAACATTTGGGGAGATGGGTGAAGGATGTAATGAGCATCTTGGTATTATTTTTGAGATGTTTTTGAAAGTCAAAAATTATTTCAAAATGAAAAGTTAAAAACTTTTAATGATAATTGATGTGTGTTTATGTAAGTTGTTAACATTTGGGGAGATGGGTGAAGGATGTAACGAGCATCTTGGTATTATTTTTGAGATGTTTTTGAAAGTCAAAAATTATTTCAAAATGAAAAGTTAAAAACTTTTAAAAATGTTAATGTATTGATTTGAATTTCCACTGCCATGATATTTTGTGAATAAAGAGAGTGTGGGTCTCCAAGACTTCCCTGGCAGTTCATTCATTCGCAAGACTCAGAATTCACAGTTCTGCCCTGGAAGATGCCAAGCTGAAGACAAATCTATTTCTTTCATAATGCCTTATTAATGGTAGCTGATTGGTCTTGCAAGAATGCAAAAAATTTTTTGGTTTGAGAGTAAGACAGATGTCAGTCCAGAAAATTTTTAAAGCAGGCAATCGTTCAAATATCCTTTCAGTCTCAGATTGAAGAGTAAAAGGATTTGACAGAGAAATTAAGAGGAGACTCATCTGAATGGGTTATTTTGGCAGCCATGTGTGAGTTGTAAGCCAGAATTTAGAATGGGTGAGTTTGGAAAATAGATTTGGTGGAAAAAGGGGATGATTCACTCACCAATAATAATATCGATAAATACTGCTGACAAGGAAATTTTAATTAGCAAATGGAAAATAAGCTCAAGACACATACAGTGAGTCCCTTAGAAGTGAGGTCAGAACAAATTCTTTGTAAAAATGGGAACATTTGTAGTAGCTCCTGGCCCTGGAATTCACTAATCTTGTTTTTTTTCTTCTTTGTGATGTGGGATATATGTTCTCTTCTCTTTCAGAGAAAATCTAATTACTTTCCCACTGAGCTAACATGAAGATTACTCTGAAATGCATCAGAAAAGCACTGCACAGTGTGTTTATTTCTTTCTCCAAGTACAAAGAAATATCTTAAGTCTTATTTTTCACAATCATTAACTATGATTCTGATTCATTTTCTGCCATTGGAAAAGGAGGTCAGAACTCAATTCTGGGAAGTGAGCTCAATCAAAAGCCTTAATTCACAAGCCTGTTTGGAGGACATCCTCTCCCCGGATGAGGCATTGCTGGGGGTGAAGGGGATGTCACTCAGAGGGAGAAGGGTAAAGGTTCTGTACATGATGACTTGGATTTCTACCTCAGAAGTGGGGCATCCCGTGCTAAACAGAATCATCTCTGATTACTTTTTTCTACCTTCTGACAGCTGGTTCCCTAAAATTTCCTCTTCTATTCCTTTTTGTTCTCTCCTTCTTTCTTTCATCTCTTTTGTCTGCTTCTCTTAATCCTTTCCTTCTTCTCAGTCCACAATCACAGCCTTCCTTGCCCCCATATGTAGTTTTATTTTGCACAATTCTAGGAAATACAATGAGGGAAACATAAAAAAATTACAGGCAGTAAGCATTAAAAGTCTTCCTCACCTCGAGGCCATCTGAACCCTCCAACTCCAACTTCAGGTCCCCTCCCGAGTTTGGTGTAACCATAAAAAATCATTATCATTTGATCATTCCCTTGTGGGCCAATGTTTTTCCATCCTGGTCGCATCCCTTGCTTAAGTCAAAGCCCCACCTACCAACCTCTTTGATCTTTCTTTTATACCTTAGAGGATCTGGGGTTGATTAGATTATTGTTCTCAATCTTTTGCTGCTTATGATAGGATTTATATATTGATGTTCTCTGCTAAGACACTTTCTGGTGCCTCTCAGTAAAAGACACAGCAACTTCTGACTTCTGCTCTGGCATGTAAGGAGCTTGGAAGTAACCACTCTGTTCTAAGAAGTGAAAAATTGAACAAACTGAAAAGCCAACAACTCTTCTTCGATCTGTCAGAAAAGTGAGGTCACTGGGTAAACTGCTGCCCCCAAAACTGGAGAGACAGGTAGATACAGAGAATCACAATTTACTAGGGCAGAAGTCTTCACTGGCACCAGTACCAGGGTGGAAACCCTGCAGTATAATTGACAGGATACTGTAGGCTCAGTGTGGACAACTCTGAGAGTTAAAAACTCTAGGGGGACCCAGTCCTGGGAGGGGCCCCCATGTTTTTGTGGTTTTTACCTCCTGGATCTCTACCAGTTCCTCACAATGAATATTAGAGAAAAATTCCCTTGTGCTTACAGTAGGGGCAGGGAAAAAAGAGCTATTTTAAAATACACCAGAGAATTTTGTTCTTCCTAACAAAGCCTGCTCTCAATAGAAAATATTTACCAGAGCCTAACCTTCTGGGATTTTACCCATAGCCTAACTTACCCAAGGGAAGGGAAATACCCAATTCCAGCCAGCTCTAGCCATCCTGTCCCACCTAAGGAGGGGTCTGGGAGACAGAGAGGGACTGGTGGAGATCGTGGCCCAGGACACAGGCTCACCAAAAATCTTAGATCTAACCATAGAACTACAGACTGCTTCTCTTCCCCTCCACAACTTACCATCACATTACTAAAGGCCAAGGGCTGGCCGGTTAGCTCAGTTGGTTAGAATGCAGCCTTATGACACCAAGGTCACAGGTTC
>NW_007726302.1:754609-755196 GCF_000696425.1 Galeopterus variegatus | reverse complement strand
GAGACAGAGAGGGACTGGTGGAGATCGTGGCCCAGGACACAGGCTCACCAAAAATCTTAGATCTAACCATAGAACTACAGACTGCTTCTCTTCCCCTCCACAACTTACCATCACATTACTAAAGGCCGAGGGCTGGCCGGTTAGCTCATTTGGTTAGAATGCAGCCTTATGACAGCAAGGTCACAGGTTCAGATCCCCTTACCAGCCAGACAGGCCTACTTACTGCAGTTCCTCTTAGCCAGTACATCATGTCCACCTTTCAATAAAAAATTAAGGGCAAAAAACACAGTTTGAAGAGACTAAACAACTTCAGAATCAGAGTATAGTATGGCAGGAATGTTGTAATTATCACCCTGGGAATTTTTAAAAAACTATAATTAATGTGCTATGGGATTTAATGGAAAAAGTAGATAACAAACAAGAACAGATGGATAATGCAAGCAGAGAGATGAAAATTCTAAGAAATAATAAAAAGGAAATTCTAGAGAAGAAAAACACTATAGGAGAAATGGAGATTGCCTTTGATGGGCTCATTAGTAGACAGGACACAGCTGAGGTAATAGTCTGTGACCTTGAGAATATCCTAA
>NW_007726302.1:748184-753068 GCF_000696425.1 Galeopterus variegatus | reverse complement strand
AGGGAATTTGTTGCCAGTATACCTGCCTTACAAAAAATGTTAAAAGTTCTTCAGAGAGGGCCGGCCCGGTGGTGCACTGCTACAGTGCACCGCTTGGGAGCGCAGCAGCACTCCTGCCGAGGGTTCGGATCCCACATACAGACTGGCCGCTCACTGGCTGAGCGAGGTGCGGTCGCAACACCGAGGGTTGCAATCCCGCGGCCAGTCCCGGTCCGATATGGGCGCGACACTGAGGGTTGCGATCCGTTGCCGGTCACGAAAAAAGACAAAAAGGAAAAAAAAAAAGTTCTTCAGAGAGAAGGAAAATAACATGTCAGAAACTTGGAGCTACATAAAAAAAGGAAGATCAGTGGAAAATAAATGAGTTAAGGTAAAATAAAAACTTACTTTTCTTGGGCCGGCCCAGTGGCTCACTCGGGAGAGTGCGGTGCTGATAACACCAAGGCCCCGGGTTCGGATCCCATATAGGGATGGCCGGTTCGCTCACTGGCTGGGCGTGGTGCTGACAACACCAAGTCAAGGGTTAAGATCCCCTTACCGGTCATCTTTTAAAAAAAAAAAAAAAACTTACTTTTCTTATTCGTAATTGATCTAATAGATAACAGTTTGTTCAAAATGATAATAGCAACAATGTATTTAATTATTTACATTTATATATTTGCATGTGCATATACATATGCACACATACATACACACAATAAGTCTTCAAAAAGTTCACAGAAGGATTCATATTATCTTTTAATTTTATTTTTCCATGAATTTTTTAAGTGCCTTCATATATATGTTTATGTATAAGTGAAATGAGTGACATAATAATATAATGAGCAGGAGGGAGGAATTAGAAATATTTTGTCATTATAATGTACTTGCACTATCAGTGAAGCAGTATAGTGTTATTTGTTTTTTTGTTTGTTTTGTTTTGTTTTTTGTCTTTTTCGTGACCGGCAAGGGGATCACAACCCTTGGCTTTGTGTCACCCGCACCACACTCAGCCAGTGAGTGCACCAGCCATCCCCATATAGGATCCGAACCCGCGGCGGGAGCGTCGCTGTGCTCCCAGCGCCACACTCTCCCGACTGAGCCACGGATCCGGCCCAGTATAGTGTTATTTGAAAGTGGACTTAGGGCTGGCCAGTTAGCTCAATTGTTTAGAGCACAGTGTTATAACACCAAGGGCAAGGGTTTGAATCCCCTTACTGACCAGCCACACACAAAAAAAGTAAAAAAGAAAGTGGACTTGGATTAGTTGTAAATGTATAGTGCAAATTCTAGGGCCATCACTAAAAAATGTAAAAAAAAAAAAAAAATATAATTAATATGCTAAGAAAGGAGTAAAAATTAAATCAAAAAATGCTTAATTAAAACCACAAAAGGCAAAAAGAAAAGTGTGGGGGATAGGAACAAAGAACAAGGGCAACAAATAAAAAACAGTAATGAATATGATAGATATTAATTCAACTATATCAATATCACTTTAAACATCAATGGTCTGAGTGTACCAAATAGAAGACAGAGATGGTCAGAGTAGATCAGAAAACAAGACCCAACTATAGATTGTCCACAAAAAAACCATTTTAAATATAAAGATACATGTAGCTTAAAAGCGAAGAGATAGAAAAATATATACTATGCTAACACTAATCATAAAAAGTAGAAACAACTGTGTTAATTTCAGACAGAGCAGACTTCTGAACAAGGAAGTTGTCAGGGATAAAGAGAGGCATTAGAAGACATAACACTCTTTAATGGGAATGGACTTCATAACAGAGAATCAAAAGATGTGAAGCAAAAACTGATAGAAAAGCAAGGAAACAGATGAGTCCACTATCATAATTGGAGACTTTATTTTATTTATTTATTTATTTTTTGTCTTTTGTCTTTTTTTTCCGTGTCCAGCAATGGATCGCAACCCTCAGTGTTGGCCCCGTACCGGACCGGGGACTGGCAACGGGATCGCAAGCCTCGGCGTTGCTCCCGCGCCTCGCTCAGCCAGTGAGTGGGAACCGGTCTGTATGTGGGATCCGAACCCTCGGGCGGGAGCGCCGCCGCGCTTCCCAAGCGGCGCACTATCCAGTGCGCCACCGGGCCGGCCCATAATTGGAGACTTTAACACCCCTCTATCAGCAGGCAAAAAATCAACATGGACATAGTTAAACCCAACAGCACCATCAATCAACTGAATATAGTTGACATCTTTAAGTTACTTCATCCAACAACAACAGATTACATATCCTTCTCAAGCTCACATGGAACATTCATCAAGATAGACCACATTCTGAGCCATAAAATATACCTTAACAAATTTAAAAGAGTAAAAATCATATAATGTCTCCTCTCAGATTGCAATGGAATTAAACTAGAAATCAATAACAGAAAGATAACAGGAAAATCCCAAAATACTTGGAGATTAAACAATACACTTTTAAGTAACACATGGATCAAACAAGAAATCTCAATAGAAATTTAAAAGTAAATGGAAATGAAAATACAACTTATCACAGTTTGTGGAGCCATGTGAAGACACAGAAACAAGGTGCCATCTATGAAGCAGAGAGCCATCATCAGACTTTGGACTTACCAGCCTTCCAAACTGTGGTCAATAAATTTTTGTTGTTTATAAATTTTTAAAAAAGATTTGTGGATGCAGTGAAGGCAGTGCTTAGAGTGAAATTTATAGCATTGGGAAAAAAAAGACTTTCACAGCATTGAACGAATATATTAGAAAAGAAGAAAGATCTTAAATCAGTGACCTAAGCTTCCACCTTAGGAAACTAGAAGAAGAAGAGAAAANTGGGAATGGACTTCATAACAGAGAATCAAAAGATGTGAAGCAAAAACTGATAGAAAAGCAAGGAAACAGATGAGTCCACTATCATAATTGGAGACTTTAACACCCCTCTATCAGCAGGCAAAAAATCAACATGGACATAGTTAAACCCAACAGCACCATCAATCAACTGAATATAGTTGTCATCTTTAAGTTACTTCATCCAACAACAACAGATTACATATCCTTCTCAAGCTCACATGGAACATTCATCAAGATAGACCACATTCTGAGCCATAAAATATACCTTAACAAATTTAAAAGAGTAAAAATCATATAATGTCTCCTCTCAGATTGCAATGGAATTAAACTAGAAATCAATAACAGAAAGATAACAGGAAAATCCCAAAATACTTGGAGATTAAACAATACACTTTTAAGTAACACATGGATCAAACAAGAAATCTCAATAGAAATTTAAAAGTAAATGGAAATGAAAATACAACTTATCACAGTTTGTGGAGCCATGTGAAGACACAGAAACAAGGTGCCATCTATGAAGCAGAGAGCCATCATCAGACTTTGGACTTACCAGCCTTCCAAACTGTGGTCAATAAATTTTTGTTGTTTATAAATTTTTAAAAAAGATTTGTGGATGCAGTGAAGGCAGTGCTTAGAGTGAAATTTATAGCATTGGGAAAAAAAAGACTTTCACAGCATTGAACGAATATATTAGAAAAGAAGAAAGATCTTAAATCAGTGACCTAAGCTTCCACCTTAGGAAACTAGAAGAAGAAGAGAAAATTAAGTTCAAAGTATTCAGCAGAATAGAGAGAGTGGAAATCCCATCCCATCCCATTCTTTGAGCCTGGCCATGTAACTTGCTTTTCTGGGGGCAGCTGTCAATAAAGGGGTCCAAATCCATGACCTTGGTGTTATCAGGCTGTGCTCTAACCAGCCAGATCTTGCTTTGAACGATGGATATCATATGGACAGAGACTTTAAATGTGTTTGCATGGTTTAGCCTGGCCTCTTGTGTTTTGCCATCTCTGCAAGCATGTACTAAGTAGCTGTGTCTAGAAAGACATGCAGAGCAGTCCTGAATCTGACCTGTAATCTGGAATCAAGCCCAGCCAACTCACAACCTGAAACAGAACTTTCTCAGCCAAACTGCAGACTTATAACTAACTGTGAAAAATAAGTGTTGGTTATTAAAAGCCATTAAAGGGCCGGCCCGTGGCTCACTCGGTAGAGTGCGGTGCTGATAACACCAAGGCCGCGGGNAAATAAATAAAAGCCATTAAAATCTATTTATTTATTTTTGTTACATGGCATTATTTCAATGACAGCAGAGAGATACAGAGGCCTCCTGTCTTTATATTCCTAGTAATAAACACATTTTTTAGGTTTATCTCTAAAACTTACCATTGTGTGAATTTTGGTGGAAGGCAAGTACTCTCTGACTTTCCCCTTCCCAAAGGCAATAACAGTCATGTGATCTGACTCAGCCAATCAGATGCTGCCTTTCCCCAGAACCTTGAATATGGAACAGGCCATATGCATAAGAAGAGACTATTTAGAATTCCTTTATTTGGTGGTAACTGTTAAAAGAATAAATTTAGGCAAATTAAATTTAACAAAGTTTAATTTGAGCAAGAAAAGAAAGGAAAAAAAAAATTATTCGCAAATTGGGCCGTCCCTAGAGTCAGAACAGATTAAGAGGGACGAGGACAAAAAAGCACAGTTAGTTAGATTTATAGACAGAAAAAAGGAAGTGATAGTACAGGAAAAGGAAGTGAGGTACAGAAAGTTGACTGCCTGCAATTGGCTGCGGTTCAGCTATTGTCACAGAAGCACACTTCTAAGGTAGGTTTTCAATTTACCCATGTGCTTATGTGCTAAGTTAGATTGCAGTTCCTACATAATAGGTCAGGAACAAGAATGTGGAGACATTCACAGACCAAATCTTTTTAGTTTGATTTAGCAAAGCAAAGAGTGTACAGTGGGAGTGACATCATAACCAGACTCTTCCTGCAGTGGGATTTTTTTTTTTTTTATGACCGGTAAGGGGATCTTAACCCTTGACTTGGTGGTGTCAGCACCACACTCTCCCAAGT
>NW_007726302.1:720594-747345 GCF_000696425.1 Galeopterus variegatus | reverse complement strand
GGATCCAAACCCGTGGCCTTGGTGTTATTAGCACCACACTCTCCCAAGTGAGCCATGGTCCAGCCCCTGCAGTGAGATTTTAATTGCAATTTTGCAAGCCTAGGCTGTGTTGGTTGTTGCCCACTTTCTAGCCTTCCAATCAATTCTGTGAACAACTGATTACTTTCTGCCTAATTTCTTCTCTACTTCAGTTAGTCACAATCCATTTCTGTTGTTTGCAATTAAGAACCCTGACTGGTATGAACAGCTCATCTGAATGTACTTATTTGAGAATGTAGAAGCCTTTCAAATTGATTTTGAAGCATCTAAAAATCCCTGGAGCCAAGGTACCTCCCCACAACCCCAAACCTATTCATTAACATTTCTATGAAGCAATACCAAGCCTCAGTAACAATGTTAATTGGAGGAGCCATAATTTTGGAAAAATCTTCCTTCCTCTATTCCTCGAGGCCTATATTAGCGTTATCTTTCTAGAAGGGATAAGATCTTTCAACATAAGGAATCTGGTATGCCTTTTTCTTTTGCCCAGAGGCAATAATCCCAGAAAAGGAAGGAAGGAAGGAAGGAAGGAAGGAAGGAAGGAAGGAAGGAAGGAAGGAAGGAATGTTTCAATAAAAAAAGTATATATATTGATGTTGGAAAAAGGAGAAAAGACTGGGGTCTTATCTTTGGCAAATTTCAATAAAAAAGTATATATATTGATGTTGGAAAAAGGAGAAAAGACTGGGGTCTTATCTTTGGCAAATTGGGGGTAATAAAAATATATTTTATGAATAAGACCCTCTCTGCCCTAATGATAGTGAACAAAGTTATCAAAAATGATAACCTCTGAATTAGGAAGGGTGGAAATTGCTTATCCATATCACATGGTGCAAATTCATCTTAGCCAAAATAACGACTGGCTCTGAGAGCATATTTGGGGAGAGAATATTTGATGATTTGTAGGACTTGAGAGTTACTGAAATGAATATCAAAAACATAAAGGTAATGCTCAACATCATATGTCATTGGGGAATTACAAATTAAAACAATAAGATACCACTACGTACTTATTAGAATGGCTGAAGTTCAAAAACACTGGCCAGAGCAAATGCTGATGAGGACGTGGGACTACAGGAGCTCTCATTCACTGCGGGTGGGAATGCAAAGTGGTGCAGCCACTTTGGAAGACAGCTTGGCTGTTTCTCACAAAATTAAACATACTCTCACCATGTGATCCAGCAATCACACTCCTTGCTGTTTACCCAAATGAGATGTAAACTTATGTGCAAACAAAACCCCGCACATGATATTTATAGCAGCTTCAATCATAACTGCTGAAACTTGGAAGCAACCAAGAAGTCTTTCAGTAGGTGAATGGATAAAAGAGCTGTGGAATAGCCATACAATGGAATATTATTCAGCAATAAAAAGAAATGAGCTATCAAGCCATGAAAAAACATGGAAGAAACTTAAATTCATATTACTAAGTGAAAGAAGCCAACCTGAAAAGGCTACATAGTATATTGTTCCAACTATATGACATTCTGGAAAACCGTGCACAGGGAGAAGAGGTACGTAGGAACTCTCTGCACTTCCCAAAGTGAGAATCACAAGTCAAGTAGTTTACCCTTTCTGTGCCTCAGTTTCCCTATGCATAAAATTGACATAATAAATTGGCTGAGAAAAGGTTTTTAAACCTTTTGCGGCTGCTCAGAGGGAAGTTGTTACTACATTCTGAACATATATTGCTGTACCTATCTCCTCAATGAGAGAAAAAAAGGAAAACTTTATGGAAAGATTGATTGCTAGTAGCTGTTTCTGGCAAGAGATGAACATTGCAATAAGAACAGAAAAAAAATTCAAGGCTCAGCCTTCTTGGGGTTTTTGGCTGGGCCCTCAGCTAATCACAACTCCAAATGCTGGCTGGCAAAACACCATCACATTTAGTTCAGCTCTTTTGCGATGTTATGGAACATGCATTGGAAAGAGCAGTCCTGGGGCTGATGCACCTGGGACTCCCAGGAATGCTGCTGAGGCACAGCTAGGAGAGGCTGCAGAGGTGTTCCAGTTGTTAGAGGGAGTGATTATGTGAACCAAGTGCTTCTACTTGACTGGACATCAGAAAAACAGCCCAGCTGGTAGGAGGTGAAGGTAGCATGCCTGCAAACTGAGGCTTATCCTGAGTGACCTCTCTTTGGAAGCCCTGCCAAGCTCTTGGTGAATCATACGTCCTAAGAGACTGGCTGTGTTAGCTGTTTTTGTCTTATTGACTGCATCTTTCCAAAATAAATCCTCATGTATAACAACTTTAATGAATGAATCTGTTACTACTGATTAACAGATAGACTCCTTTTTAAAGCCAACAACGCCTTCCCTTCATATAGTGCTTACCAAAGTGTGTTCTGCAAACCAGCAGCATCAGCATTACCTGAAAACTTATTAGAAATACGAATTCTCAGGTTCCATTCCAGACCCACTGAATCAGAAGCTCTGGGTTGGGGGTCCAGCAGTCTGTGTTTAGACAGGCCCTCCAGGGGATTCTGGCTCACACCAAAGCTTGCAACCACTGCCCTGTACGGTCTCCTTTGGCCTATTCAAGAACATAGCTCCAGCAATTCTTCTCTCTGCTCTGACGCCATCAATTTCTCCCTCTCCGTTTGATCATTCCCATCAGCACACTTATTCATGCTGTTATTTTTCCCATTGTAAAACAAACACTCTCTTCACCTCACTTCTCTTGCTATAGCCTCATTCTTTGCTTTATTTAGTTTGGGTGAACAAAATCTTCAGAAGAACTGTCTATGTTTTTCTCCAGGTCTCCTTTAAACCTACTCAAATTAGGCATTATCATCAGAACTCAAGAAAAACCGCTCTAGTTAAGGTTAACCAATGACTTTTGTGCTGCTAAATCTAATGGAAAATCCTCAGTCTGCATCTCAGTTGATTACTCTCTCCTCCTGAGAACACCTACTCACTTGGGTGACAAGTCTCCACACCCAACTGGTTTTCCTCCTACCCCACTAACTCCTCCCCCTCGGCCTTCCTTTTGGGTTCTTCTTATCTCCTTGATCTCTTAATGATGATTGCCATAGGGGCGAGTTTTTGACCACTTTTCTTCTGTCTCTGCACCCACTCCCTTAGGTGGTCTCATTTTTATTCTCATGACTTTAAATATGAACTGTATGTTTATGACTCTCAAATATATATTTCCAACCCAGAAATATCCCCTGAACTCCAGACTCATATATCCCACTGCCTAACTGATATCTCCACTTGGATATCTATTAGATATATTAAAGTTTACATATTCCAACTTGACTTTCTGATCTTCCTCCATCCCACAAAGTCTTCCATCCACAGTTTTCCGCATTTCAATGATTGAAAATGCCATCCTTCCAGTTACTAAGGCCGAAAAGCTTCGAGTCATCTTTTATCTTTCTCTTTCTGACATAACATACGTCCAGTCTAACAGAAAATCATCTGGGCTCTATCTTCAAAATATAACCAGAATCTGACCATTTCTTACCAAGCCACCGCCTTGGCCCCAGCCTCCATCATCTCTCACCTGGATTGCTGAGATTGCCTCATGCTGGTGTCCCTGCTTTCTCCATTGCTTCTCTACAGTTCACTCTCAACAACTAGGACAATCCATTTAAAAAATGTCATGTCACATGAAATGGCTCTCTATTTCATTCGGAATCAAAGTCAAAGTCCTCCCCACAATCCCCTCTTTGCCTTATCTCCTAATCCTTCCCCTCTTGCTCCTGCTCCAGCTACGCTAACCTTGTTACTCCTTGAACCCTCCAGGCTTGCTCTTGCCTCATGGCCATTGAACTGGTTGCTTCCTCTGTCTAAAATGACTGGTAACCTCAAATTCTTTGTCTTTTCTTGCAGCGCTCCTACTTCATCGGGCATATTCTGCTCTTTTTCTCTAATTGCACTTAACCGTCTTCAACCTGTTCACCTCTCTAGTTTATTGCCTGCCTCCCTGCATTATATAAATTTCACAAGGGTGGAGATCTTTGTCACAGATGAATCCCCAGCAACTAGAGCAGTTCCTGGCATGTGGTCAGCACTCAGTAAATATTTGTTAATCTTCAATTGAATGAATAAATGAATAAATTAGTACATGAGTAAATACATGTGGAGTTATTTGGGGCCTTGGTGATAGTGATGTCATCACTCTGTGCCTTTGATCTTAATGTATCGTGTCCAGAGGTGTTGGTACATTTTCTCCAGTTGTCATAAACCCATCTGGAATTCATTTTTTTATTGCTATCAACACTGAACATTATATCTCCAAAGCCTCAAATTAAACAGGATATAAAAATGGAAAGGGAAGCAGAAAAAGAAGCTGGTCACCCCAAAGTGTACATTGCCAGGGGAACTAACACTTCTAAACTTGAAAATATTCACTATTGCTGGTGTCAGTTTTGTACCAAGGCCAGAAGAAAGCAATGGTACTTGAAACATGACTACAATAGAGTTCAAATACAGAAGATCCTGCTGCTAGCCAGAAAGAATGGCAGAACATTTCAAATATAGGTAGGGGAGCAAAACCTGAGTGAATAACAAATGAATTATTTGTGACACATGAGAAGGCTTTCCTCAGATGCAGCAATGAAACTGGAAAGCAGATGGTGTTTCAGTTTCCTATTGTTGCTGTAACCAATTTTCATCACCTTAGTGATTTAAAACAACACAAATTTATTATTTTATAATTCTGTAATGTGAAATGAGTTCCACTGGGCTACAATCTAAGTGTTGCCAGGGCTGTGTTCCTTTCTGGAGGCTATTTTCTTATCTTCTCTAGCTTCTAGAGGCTGCCCTCATTCCTTGGCTTATGGCCCTTCCATCTTCAAAGCCAGCAATGGCCATTCAAGCCTTTCTCACATCCAATTACTGACAGATACTTCTGATTCCTTCTTCCACATTTAAGGACACTTCTGATTACATTCTGCCCACCTGGGTAATCTACAATAATCTATTTTAAGATCATCTGATTAGCAAGGAAATTAATATATTTACAGGTGCTGAGGATTAGGACATAGACATCTTTGGGGGATTGTTATTCTGCCTGACACAAATAGAATTGGAATTTGAACAGTTTTTTGTTTTTTTAAAAGTGGGTTCTAGGAAAAAGAGGACCATCCCAAACAGCCTCCCTTTATCCCCGTTTCTCACTGGCAATTCAAAGTGCTAAGTACCCAGGCATTGTGCAAAAAAAATACTATGACTGAGTAGAAACTAGACAGTATCCATGGCTGACCATAAATATTTAGCGGATGAACAGGGAAAAATAGTGGAAATAGAGATGCTTTTACTGGCAGCTTCCCACATAAATGTTTGGGATCTCTTGGGGGGTAAATAAAACCATTTCCTACAATTTCCTATCTGTCATCATGTTTTATATTTGCAAACGTTAAAGATGAGTAACAGAAACTAGAAGAAAACGATATTAATAATCAAATAATAATGTTTAAGAATTTCTCAGCGAATACTGTTGGACTCAGGTAAATCTACTGATAGTTTTCTTCTGGTAGAGATGATTTATGTAACTTTCTAATCGATCTTTGTTAGGTTTCTCTCTTTCCCAGCTTCCATGAGTGTTGGTTGGTAATGTCTGAATGAACAGGAAAATGCATGAGGGAATTCATGCACTTGTCATTGGTAACACTCTCCCCTGGACTCTCAAAGTTGTCCTAACAGAAGATGACACAGGCCCTGGGTTAGAGGATGCTGTCATTTCCACTTTCCCAGAGACCCGCAGTTCTTCATGCCTAAACCATACCCAGCACACTATAGGCCTTCAACAAATATTTGTTGTTTCATAGATGGAGTTAAGCATCTGTGAAATGGATGGGTTGGAGCAGATGAACTTCATCTCAGGTCTCACATGGGGTTCTTCAGAAGCAGGCCCTGAGATGAGAATTTTGTGCAAAGTAATATGTTAAGGAAGGACTTTGGAAGCAAAAGATAAGGGAGTGGGAGAGACAGCAGAGGGAAGAGGAAAAAGCCAAGCAAGGAAACAATTTCAGGCAGAGCTCTCGCCTCTACCTCACCCCAAAGGGCTGCTCAGAGTCTTACCTATACCTCAGAGTTTGTACCCTTTCTAGGGAAGGGAACTGGGCATTTAAATTTCAATACCAGTCACTTTTTGGCCAAAAGCCACCCTGGGGGATGTGAACTTCCAAGCACATTCAGCTCTCAGTGAGGTGGACAAAGTGGCCCCAGCAGTCCAAGGGATGGCCTCCAAAGAAAGTCACACGTGCTAGCTATTAAAAGCAAAAACAGAAGGGAGGGCATAGAATAGCCAAAGGCACTCAAGGGGATCCAGGTGGGGCCCCAACAGCATCCACCACAGTTCATTTCAGGTCTTCAATTTTAGAAAAATTGCTGTAAAGTGACAATGTGTCAGTATTTGGGCCAAAGGCACTCAAGGGGATCCAGGTGGGGCCCCAACAGCATCCACCATAGTTCATTTCAGGTCTTCAATTTTAGAAAAATTGCTGTAAAGTGACAATGTGTCAGTATTTGTGTGTGCAAAAATTCACATTTTGAGATTTCTGAAAGAGAGACACCCCTGTAATTGAGATACATTTGTCTTAATAAATATAGCTTTGCTCCCAGGAAATAAATTTTTCCAGTGGTAAATATGGCTTTAAATGACCACATTGTATACAAATTATGCCTTTAAAAAATTTCATTTGATTGTTTCTAGGAATATTTTGGACTTTTGTAGTCCAATTCTACTATACTTGTAGAAATGGACTAGAAAAATGCAGCTGACCACATACTAGATCCAAATGTCCTCCTGATCAGTTATGGTATTAATTTGGTTTAATATTGATGTTTTGGACATTATTCACGGCATGATTCAAAAACCATAAAAATAAACTTGAAGCATATGTTCTCTGGTTCATTTCTGAACAAATATCTCTACAATTAAAGAAAAAGTTACTGAAAATTAAAAAAAAAACTAAAAAGGCTTATCTCCTCATGATCTTGGAACCACTGAGGGCAGAAATGGTCCCTCGGAAGACTGACATTTCACTTATAAAGCCGGTTTGCACTGAGGACATGTCAAAAAGGCACTTGAAAGCAATGCAAAGTGTTGGTTTTGGATCACTTTAATGCTAAAACACACATTTAAGCAATTTACAAAAGATAAACTAACAATTCTTTGGCCAACAGCCTGCGAATTAGGATGTTAAAAGACAAACATAAGAAACCACGAATAGTTTGGCATGTAATTTGAATCAGTTCTTTGGACCAGCAAAATTTGTGAAAGACCAGCAAGTTCCTGTTTAGGGCCAGCTTGTTTCTGTAGCCTTATGGGACTTCTGTGTGTCAAAATTACTAAAAGATAAACTAACAATTCTTTGGCCAACAGCCTGCGAATTAGGATGTTAAAAGACAAACATAGGAAACCACGAATAGTTTGGCATGTAATTTGAACCGGTTCTTTGGACCAGCAAAATTTGTGAAAGACCAACATGTTCCTGTTTAGGGCCAGCTTGTTTCTGTAGCCTTATGGGACTTCTGTGTGTCAAAATTACTCTTAGGGCTGTTTATCTTTGTCTAGAAAATGATCAGCAGGGTTTATGAGATGCCACTTGGCCAATAGAGGTACAAAAAAGATGTAAGAATTCAGTTGACCTAGAAACTACAATGACTGGTTATTAAATATACCACAGGTTCTTCCAATCATAATGAGGATTTTGATGACGGTGTTGATGACCATGATGAGGAGGAAAGATGGAGATACGTTGCTAAGCTTCTTTCTGTTGCTGGAGCACCCTGGGAACTTTCTACTTGCTCTCCCTTCTGCCTGAATCTTGTTCCTCCAGATATTGACATGGCTGGTTTCTTTCTTCATTGAGATATAATCCAAATGTCACCTCTTCTATGAGGACTTCCCTGGCCTGATGGAATATTGCTTTCCCTGACACACAGATCTGCTCTATGACATTGCTCAGCTTTCTTTTCTTCCTAACACCCACCACTAACAAAAACGATGTTGTACATTTGTTTTTCCTTATTTACTATCGGTCTCCTCTAGACTCACTGTCATCATTTAGAGAGGCCCCTAACTCACAGCCCAACTCCCTTCCTTTACCATCCCTGACTCCATCTTGTATCATGAAGGGCCCTGGGGACAAGCCAGCTTGCCCATCTGGGCTTCATCCAACACACCGCTATTCCTCTGAAGGCTGAGGTATGGCTCAGCAGAAAGAGAACTGGTTGCAATTTACTTTGAAATTCATTTTTTAAAAATTAGATAGGTTTATGGTGGGTGGATAGAGGAATAGTTGAGTGGATAGATGTGTGATAAAGGAAGTACAGTTAAATGTAAATGGTAGAATATATGTGGCAGATATATACCAGTGCATGCTTTTTAAAATTTCAAGTCTTCCATATGTTTGAGAATTTTCATCACACAAAGTAGGAAGAAACATGAAAATAAAAGAACTGGTTTGGAAGTCAGGAGATCTACGATTGGTTCTCAATTCTGATACTCAGCCATGTAACCTCGGACAAATCGCAAACACCAGGAGAATGTTTTCTTATACTAAAACAACAACAACAACAAAAACCGAGGGCTGCTGTTGTCTGGTTAGCTCAGTTGATTAGAGTACGGTGCTAATAACACCAAGGTCCAGGGTTTAGTCCCTATACTCACCAGTCAGCAAAATCAAAGCAAACAAGAAAAATGGTTTTATTACCATATGGTGGTTCCAGGTTCTTGGTTAAGCCATGAAGAAAAATCTTTCATGGGACCAAGGAAGGGAAAGGAAAAAGGGCCAGACAGACTGAACATGATGAGGTTTTATTTGGAAGCCAAAGCATGGCACAGAAGCGAGCACAGGCATCTCCCAGGATAGAGGATCACACCTTGGGTTCCTAAGGGGAAGGTTTGTTAAGTTTTTCTGAGATGCGGGTGTTTCTGTATCCTAACTAAAGGAGGAATATTCAGCCATGGGGGAGGATCAGCTTACTGTCATGTGTCCCTGAGTTTCTGAAGTTTCTGGTCATATGCAGTGAAGTCACTTAAGGTCGTCTGCATTTTTGTTCCTCTTAGTGCACAGGTGCGGCAGTTTTTGTAATCTGCAAGTTCCAGGTGTAGCGTGCTGATTGGTAGGGTGGGTAAGCTGTCATCAGCGCATTATGGGTTTATTAACTGCTAGCACCGATCCAGTCTGAATATTTATGAGCAGCCTCCCTGGGGTGTGTCCCTATTCCGTCCTGACTCAGTTTGACTACGGTATCAGTCAAGATTTTTTTTGGTTGAAAGTGACAGTAAGCCATCTCAGACTAGCTGACAGAGAGCAATTGATTGGCACACCTGTCTGGAAGGGAGGTGGCTTTAAATCAGGCCATTTGAAATTACTACTCACCTTTTGGCTCTGCTTCTTTTCATGTTTTGGCTTTAGTTTTTCCAACTTCAGATGTACTTTCTCCATGTAGCAGGGAAAGGGAACAGCAACAGTTATTACCTGTTTCCAAGTTAGGAACCCCAAATTTAAAAGAGAATGCTCTTTCCAAAAATCCTTGTATAAGATTTCAGGGAAGAATTTGGATTGGATTGGTATGAGTCATGAGCCCAGACTTACAGCCCAGGGGATGGTATGTGATTAGGCAGGCCCGGATCACATGCTCACACCAGGGTCGGGCTGCCAGGCAAAGTCATCTAAAATGGTGGTGGGGATAAGTTCCCACAGTGCAAGGGACTGTTGTTACCATGGAGAAAAAAGGAAAGGAGGCTGGAGAGAGGCCAGAAACCAGATGCCTACTGCAACCTGGTCTCTCTAAGGAATCTTCTAGTGCTAATATCTTATAAGTGCTGATCGGGGGCCATGTACATAACAGATGCTCAGAAAGTATTCGTTGAGGGAAAGAATATGTATAAAAGCCATAAAATGACAAATTATTTAAAATGTTAGTAATGGGTAAGTTCTTTAGTGATCAGCTAAATCTAACTCCTTCATTTTTCCAAAAAAGGAAAATGAGGCCTAAAGAGGTTACGTGATATTCCCAAGGACGTGTGGTTACTTCTAGAACTCAAGCATCCTGATCTCCTACACTGCCTCTCCACCTCTCTTTAAAACATTCTTATTTCAGACAGATTTCCTTTGCCCCCAACTCTCAATAGATTAACCATCAGCTAATATCACCCCAGGCATCCTGTACCAATGAAAATAGAAGCTAAAAATTACAAAGAAAAAGAAAAGATGTAAAAAAAAATTCACCTTTGTTTAATATTCTAACGAGTTAAACCTTGGATTCAGCACAGGCAGCCTCTCCTAATAGACAAGAAGACAGATCTGTTGGCTCTCCCACAGTCAAGCTTGAGGATAAAAGTGTGTTTATACAGCTGGATGGGTTGAGAAGGAGCCAGCACTGAAAACATTCGGTGAGCAGGCCTATGGCAGGAGACAGCTGGGAGCATCTGTTTCCCATTAGAGACACTAGGTTGCAATACTGCTGTCCTCTGACCTCTGGGCCCAGCTTCCCTGGAGGCCTGGATGTGTTCTCAGGTCTCAAGGTGCTGACAGCCAATTCACTTGCTAAAACAGCCTAGGGGTACCCACGGGTTACAATAGCTCTAGTAGTAATGTGGAAGTAAAGCTGAGAATTCAGATCCAGTGGATAAAGTTATTTATGTTCAGCTCCTGAAGCACATATTAATTCTGTAGTAAAAACTGTCAGAACAGTCCATCCACTTCCTTCCTTCCCTCCCTCCCTTCCTTCTTTTTAGCTACACAAGAATACTGAATAAAATGCTACTCAATTTTTGCAGAAAAGCAGAATAGCACTGTTCTGACTTCTCTACAGCAGTTAGTCACATCGACCAGTATCTTGAAAAACATCTTGAGTCTTGTCTGTAGAATGAGCTTCATATGAATTAATACAGTATTAGACTTCGACAGTAACCAATAGATATGATCAGATGAAAGGTGGCCAGGCTTAGTTTGGGTTCTCCTCAATACAAACCCTGAGACGGGAATTTAAGTGCAGGGAGTTTTTTGAGAAGTAGTTGCAGAAAGTGAGGGGCTGTGAAGAGTAAGGCAGGGAGGAAGGAAAAGCAAATGTAAGTCTGCCTCAATGGTCTCTGTGGGACTCAATACACTGAGATCTCCGAGATGTTTACAGGATGCCTCTCAGAATTAACCTGTAGGACAATAGGCTAGAGCATTTAAGCTCCCCTTTGGTTGAGGGTTGCCCTTGGGGGTATTAACCTCTATGTACCTCCAGGCTGTGTTGGGCATCAAAGATGAGCTATCTACTGCCACACTGGCGATGGCCCTGGGCCAGAAAGCAGAAAGGCAGGGAAGCTGATGGTGCAAACTGGAGCTTCCTGCCAGGCCTGAAACCAGAGGTAGCCAAGCAGATGTGATAAGGGCACCAGAGGCATCTGCTGACAAAGTGTGAGCAGCCGGAATAAACCCAGAGTAAACTATAGATTCAAGTAAACAATAGATTAACATGAGATTCTTTTACGGACAGACCAGGCTCAGCTTGCTCTCTCGCACTAAACAAATGACCTGAAAGTCCAAAAATTGGTGCAAGGATTGGAAGGTTTATTCAGATTACTTACCAGTACTCAACTAAACGTCTAACCAAGCAAACAAACAAAGAGAAAAGAGGAACAGTGGGGTCCAGTTTATCCTAGTCCCAATCGGCAGGGCCAACCTATTCCACTGACAGTAATTGATAAAAGCAGTTCTCCCCACTGTTTTTGGCACAAAGAAAAGTACCAACTGGATTTCAATCAGAGAAACAAAGCATAGCCAGGAGCCCTCCAGGGTGCACCTACACAGTAGTGGATACAATTCAACCAAACAGCAGTAGAGGGCTCAGAAAATCAGAGACAGGTAAAGAGAATTTTAGTGGTTTCCAGACTTCCAGTCACTGTGTGGCGTGGGACTGAATCCCCACCACTCTCACGAATCCCCTGTCAGAGGGAACCTGCTCAAGCAAGGTCTGCACAGTGTAGGACTGGCCTTCCCACCTCTGCTAGTTATCCATCAAGGCAAGACTTTGCTGGCCAGAGGGAGCATATTTCTCACAGGCTGAGAGGAGTTTAAGCTGTAGCTATCCAGCAGTCACTTTAAAGAGGAAGAAAAGGGGGAAAAAGAGAGTAAAAGAGAATAAAGCATTGCCTTATCAGAATTTAGGCTGGGGACTCCAGGAGAGACTTACCAACAGCAGAGACATGGGGGCAAAATAGTCCCAGTGGCCACTTGCCCCTTGTAGCTAAAGTTTTCTCTGGTGCCCAAAGCTTTCCAATTTTCACAGGTGACCGAATTAGGCTCTTAGGTTCCAAAGTCATAGAAATGAACAGCGTACCCAGCAGTAAAGCAAGCAAACATTTTATTAAAAGAGGAGATGGACTTATGCATAAGGCAGGTAGCTACAGTAAAACTATACCCCCCCACCCAGGGGTGCTGTTCAGGGTCTCTTATAGGGAAAGGAGTTAACCGGTACATGCCAGCATCGCTGGAGGTGGTCCATTCTGCTCTTCCCGGTTGCATCATGGGTGCATGATTGTTTAAGGCCTTGGTCCTTTAGCCTGCTCAGTAGGTCCAAGATGGTGGTGGTGTTCATCATTGTCACCCCAGGAGGGTCACATAGGGGTCATCTTAAAGCTTGTGTGCATGCGGGAATTCCTAAAAGGGTCTGAAGGTTAATCTGTAACTTAATTTTTACAATTACAGTAAACAAGCCTTGGGGAGGGGTTTTGCAGCTCAGTGAATATTTCCTCTCTTATCTCAATTTATTTTATCAGGGCAGGCCATGGGGTAATCATTTGCCCTGGGAGTCTCATGACTGAGGAGTGGGAAAGTAACAAAGTGTCCTCTGCAGGGAAAATGGAGTCAGTTTAGTTCACAGGCCTAGCCTTACTCTGTTTCAATTCCATTATACTGTCCTCTCTATTTTTGTGTATCTTTGAAATCTCCATAATAAAAAGTTTAAAAAGGTTAGTTTAATATAAAATTACTTCTCTTCAATGCCATCCTCAGACTTGAAAGAAACATTGAAATAGAAGCTAAATATATATATATTTTTTAACCAATACTGTTAGGTACATTCTTCCTTATAAAGATGATAAAGGAAGGGGAAATGTTATTAGTTCTAAACTATATAAAATAATAATGGTTAATCATTTCAAACAACGATACGTGTCAAATTTGCCAAAACTGCATTAGATTCACAGAGATAAACAACACAGCATTGGCAGATACGTAAAAAAGAGAATTATAAGGAGGGTGAAAACCCTAACTGGTCCTGTTGTTTTAGGCAAAGTTACACCCAAAGCATCCTAGACAATGAGCATCTGTTGTTTTTGTGGCCTACCGTCCATGTCCCTTCTCTTGGACAATGAGAGAATTTCAATTTCCTTCCCCCATTTTATGCAGTTTTAGTGGAATTACGAGTTCAAGGATCTTGTCTTCTCTTGGACGAGGTGTGAAAACATGATCCAATTTATGACATAAATTTTTTTTTACTGGGGAATTTGAACCTTGAGCAGAGAGACAAAAGTACCAGAATCAGATGAAGTTCATTCATTCCATGATTGTACCTTGAAAAGCTTGTCCATTGGTGTTTGCTAGTAGCCAGAACTTCTGTGGCTGCTGTCTTTTCTGAGTTTTCCCCTTTGATTTTGTGAGCTATTCCCCTCCTTTTAATAAATTATTTTTTGTTTGTCTGTTTTTTGTTTTGGTTTACATAGCCAAAGGGATCTTAGTCACATGTAACCATTGAACCCTTCCTTAGTATGGCAGCTTGCAGATTGTCTCCAAGAATGCCACCATCGGGCCGGCCCGGTGGTGCACTGGATAGTGCGCCGCTTGGGAAGCGCGGCGGTGCTCCTGTCCGAGGGTTCGGATCCCACGTACAGACCGGCTCCCGCTCACTGGCTGAGCGAGGCGCGGGAGCAACGCCGAGGCTTGCGATCCCGTTGCCGGTCCCCGGTCCGGTACGGGGGCAACACTGAGGGTTGCGATCCGTTGCCGGACACGGAAAAAAGACAAAAGACAAAAAAAAAAAAAAAGAATGCCACCATCGGGCCGGCCCGGTGGTGCACTGGATAGTGCGCCGCTTGGGAAGCGCGGCGGTGCTCCTGTCCGAGGGTTCGGATCCCACGTACAGACCGGCTCCCGCTCACTGGCTGAGCGAGGCGCGGGAGCAACGCCGAGGCTTGCGATCCCGTTGCCGGTCCCCGGTCCGGTACGGGGGCAACACTGAGGGTTGCGATCCGTTGCCGGACACGGAAAAAAGACAAAAGACAAAAAAAAAAAAAAAGAAAAAAAAAAAAAAAGAAAAAAAAAAAAAAAAAAAAAAAAAGAATGCCACCATCAATTCTTTCCCTCCCTAAGGCACGTGCTACTCCCCCCATCAAAAGTGGGGTCTTCTTCCACCCCTTTAAATTTGAGCTGGCCATAGGCTGGCCTTCCATATGGTACAAGTGTCACTCTGCTACTTCTGGGCTCGGTTTAAGAGTACTGGCAGTTTCCAAGTCCTTTTTCTTAGAACGCTCATGTAACAGAGGACCCTGAGCAATACTAATGCCATCTTCTTAGGTAGACACAGGCTAAACCCCCTCTGTGTGAGAACCCATTGACCTTCTCATAGAAACGGGAACTATAACAGACTAAAACCCCCTACATGAGAAACCATTGAAAACAGAAAATGTTGCATAGAAACAGAAACCATACAACAATGAAAATTTTTATGCCTGATTGCTTTAACTGCTCACTTCTGGCTTCTGTGACCTGGCTTGCTTTGTGTACCTGGACAAACCAACGGGATGTGGTTTTTGCCTTTATAAACTCCAGCAGACCACGGCTAGCCACAGTTCTCCCAAAATACCTAAGGGAGGCAGTTGCCGGCTGGCTAATAAAGACTCTGTTAAAATTCTTAATTAAGTGTTTGGTACCTTCCTTGGGTGACAACCTCACAACACTCACACTGGGGGAAGTCAGCTGTCCTGTAAGAAGTCCAACTACACTGTGACCTCCAAGTTGCAAGGAAGTCCAGGTCATGTGGAGAGGCTGCAAGGAGAGAGAGAGATATCCAACCAGTCCCTAGCTGTTCCAACTATACAGCCAGCTATATATGTTACTGACATGTGAGTGAGGAAGCCTTCTGGTGACTCCAGCCCCAGCTGCCATATAAATACAACTGTATGAAAGACCGTAAGGGAAAACTGTTCAGCTGAGCCCAGTTAAGCTCTAAAACCACGAGTGTACAGAATGTGTGCACGGGTGTAGCAAAAGACATGTAGTAGAACTGTCATAGCAACACTATTTGTGATAGCCTTATATTAATCTTAGGGTTGTTGTGATAAATTACCATAAACTGGGTAGTTTAAAACAAGAGAAATTTATTCTCTCACAGTTCTAGAGGCTAGAAGTCTAGATTCAAGGTGTCAGCAGAGCTATGTTCCCTCTGAGACTCTGGGTTGAATCTTGCCTTGCCTCTTCCCAGCTTCTGGTGGTGGCTGTTGGTCCATGGCATGCCTTAGGTTGCAGCTGCATCACTCCAATCTCTGCCTCTGTTGTCACATGGTGCTGTCCCTTTGTGTGTTTGTGTCTGTGACCAAATTTCCTCCTTCAAGGACATCAAATCATATTGGATTAAAGGATGAGGTCACCCTAATGACCTCATAAGAACTTGACTACATCTACAAAGACCCTGTTTCCAAATAAGGTCATTTTCACAGTTATCTGGGGTTAGGGCTTCGAAATTTATTTTGGGGGGACACAATTCAAACCATAACAATCTCCAAACTGGAAAGCACCCAAATGCCCTTCAACAATGTAATGGACAAATAAACAGTCACACAAGGAAATACCACATGGCAATGATAACAAACATCCTATATGGACTAATCTCAAAGCATGATATTGATGGACATAAAAGTTAATACTGTAAAATTCCATTCATGTAGAGTTCAAAAACAGAGAAAATGGTTGTACTATGCTAAAAGTCAGGATTACTCTGGGGCGAAGTTGTGACATCTACACTTGATCTGAGTAGTTACACAGTGTGCTCACTTTATAAAGGGTCATCAAGCTGTTCTTTTCTGTATTTATGTTCATCATCAATAAAGCATTTTTTTTAAAACCCCTGTCCTTGTGGAGCTGACCTTGCAGGGGAGATGATCAATAATCAAAATAAATGGGAAAAATTATAGACAGTTAGCTCGGTCTATGTGCTACTGACAGAGGTAAATCAGGGAGGGGATCAGCTGGGCTAGAAGGGAGATGTGATGTAACTTAAAGTGGTTAGGGATAGGTTGTTGAGTAAGTCTGGTTCAGTAAGTCCCACTTCACAACAAGTTTATGAGAAAGGAAGGCACTATTACATATTAAAATAAAAAGTTAAGTTAGCCAAATGTGGAGAAAGGTACTAAGTTAAACCACAAAGGGTAAGACAGTTTTCTGCTTGGGTCAGAAAACATCCATATTCATATGTAATTTCATCATTATACAGTGTAGACATTTTTTCTAGCCCTTTACCAATTTTTCTGTAACCTCTTCTCCTCCTCCCTCTTCCCAACTCTGGTGTCCTCGGTTCCGATTTCTCCTTTTGAGAGTTCAAGGAGTTTTTATGACTGTTGTCTTTCTTTCTTTCCCTGTTGTTTTCTTTCTTTCTTGTTTATTTAATTATTTATTTTATTCTACTCTCACTCGTGAGTGACAACATGCAGTATTTCTCTTTCTGTGTCTGGCTTATTTCACTTAACATAGTTTTCTTTAAGTTCAACCATATTGCTGAGAATGACAGAATTTCATTCCTTTCAATGACTGAGTAGTATTCCATCCTGTATATACAACATGTTTTCCTTATCCAGTCATCCGTTGATGGACATTTATGTTGGTTCTGACTCTTAGCTATTGTAAAGAGAGCTGTGATGAACACGGGAGTGCAGGTGTCCCTTTGACATGACCCTTTCCATTCCCTTGGGTATACACCCAGCAGCAAGATTTCTGGATCATATGGAAGTTCTATCTGTAGTTTTTGAGGCACCCCCATACTGTTTTCCATAATGGCTGCACTATAACAAAAATGTTTTGTTGAGGATTTTTGCATCTATGTTCATTAGAGTTATCGGCCTGTAGTTTTCTTTTATTGCTGTATCTTTTTCTGGTTCTGGTATCAGGGAGATGCTGGCCTTATAGAATGAGTTTGGGAGAGTGGCCTCTGTTTCAATTTTTTCACTGTATTTTTACTTAATTTTATTATTATTATTTTTTTAAGGATAACTTATTATACATACTTGTGGGGTACAAAATTGATTTTCAGTAGTTGTGTACAATGTGTGATGGTCAGATTAGGATAGTTTATTCATTATTACAATAACATAATCATTCTTTGTACCTGTTAACCAATTTCTCATTAGCAGCTCCCTCTTACTCCCCTCCCCTTTTCCTCTAGTAAACACAATTCTTTTTTCTCCTTATAAAAGTTCATTGTATTATTGTGATTGCTATTTCTCTCTCTCTCTCTCTCTCTCTCTCTCTCTCTCTCTCTATTTTTTTATTTGTTTATTTATGGATTCAGCTCTTGTGAGTGAGGATGTGCAGTATTTCTTTTTGTGGACCTGGGTTGCTTCACTTAACATAATTTTCTCCAGGTTCATCCTTTTTGCTGGAAATGACAGAATTTCACTCTTTTTTTATGGCCAAGTAGCATTCCATTGTGTATATATATCACATTTGCCCTATCCAGTTGTCTGTTGATGGACATTTACGTTGATTCCAACTATTGGCTACTGTAAATAGGGCTGCAATAAACATGGTAGTGGTGGTATCCCTTTGATATGATGATTTCCATTCTTCTGGATATATACTCAGTAGTGGGATTGCTGGATCATGTGGTAGTTCTATCTGTAGTTGTTTGAGGAACCTCCAAATTGTTCTCTATAATGGCTGTACTAATTTACAGTCCTACCAACAGTGCAGAAGCATTCCCCTTTCTCTGCATCTTCAGCATCATTTGTTATTCTCTGTCTTTTTTATAATACCAGTCTAACTATGGTGAGATGATATCTCAAAGTGGTTTTGATTTGCATTTTCCTGATGATTAGTGATGTTGAGCATTTTTTCATATGCCTGTTGGCCATTTGTGTAGCTTCCTTCGAGAAATGTCTATTCAGCTCCTTTGTATATTTTAAAAATGGACTATGTTGTTTTTTTTACTGTAAAATTATTTGAGCTCTTTGTATATTCTGGATATTAAACCCTTGTCTGATGAATAGTTTGCAAATATTTTCTCCCATTCTGTAGGTTGTTTTTCACTCTGTTGATTGTTTTCTTTGCTGTGCAGAATATTTTAGTTTGATATCATCCTCTATTAGCCCATTTTTGGTGCTATAACAGAATACCTGGAACCGGGTTATTTATAAAGCAAAATGACATTTATTGCTTACAGTTTCTGAGGCTGGGAAGTTCAAAGTCCACCTGGTGGTGGTGACAGTGACCCAGGGGTCTCACATTGCAAGATGGTGGAAGCAGAGAGAGCAGGGAGAGCAAAAGGCAGACTCTCCTCTTCTTTTAAAGCCCTCAGAACCACACCCTTGACCCTGACCACCTTTTTTAATCCATTCACTACTGAACTGTCCTACAATCCAATCACCTCTTCACGGCTCAACTTTTCAATTACCATAATAGGATCTTCCACCCTCTTAACAGTCGCAGTAGGGGCTAGGTTTCTAATACATAAAACTTGGGGGCTGCAATTCAAGCTTCAGTGAGTTTTGGAGGAACATAATTCAATCCACTACACATCCCATTTGGTTATTTTTTCTTTTGTTTTCTGTACTTTTGGAATCTTATTCATAAAGTCTTTGCCCAGTCCTATATCCTGGAGTGTTTCCCTATGTTTTCTTCTAGGAGTTTCAAAGTTTCATGTCTTATGTTTAAGTCTTTAATCCATTTTGAGTTGATTTTGGTATGTGGCAAGAGGTACAGATCAATTTTCATCCTCCTACCTCTGGATATCCAGTTTTCCCAGCACATTTATTGAAGAGGCTCTCCATTCTCCACTCTATGTACCTGATGCCTTTGTCAAAGATCAGTTGTCTGTAAAGATGTGGGTTGGTTTCCAGGTTCTCTATTGTGTTCCATTGGTCTTCATGTCTATTTTTATGCCTGTACCATGATGTTTTGATTACTATAGATTTGTAATATAGTTTGAAGTCAGGAAGTGTTGGGGGCCTGAACACCCCCCTCTCAGCACTGGATGGATCATCCAAGCAACAAATCGACAGAGAAACAGAGGACTTAAACTACACTTTAGAACAACTAGACCTGGCAGATATCTACAGAACATTTTATCCAAAAACTACAGAATATACGTTCTTCTAATCAGCACATGGAACATTAAGCAAGATAGACCATATGTTAGGTTACAAATCAAGTCTCAACAAATTTTTTTTTTTTTTTGTCTTTTGTCGTTTTCTGTGTCCGGCAATGGATCGCAACCCTCAGTGTTGCCCCCGTACCAGACCGGGGACCAGTTTATTGCAATAAATGCTTACATCAAAAGAATAGAAAGACTTCAAATAAACAACCTAACATTACACCTCGAAGAACAAGAAAAACAAGAACATTCCAATCCCAAAGTCAGTAGACAGAAAGAAATAATTAAAATCAAAGCAGAACTAAATGAAATAGAGACCAAAAATACAATACAAAAGATCAATAATACAGAAAAGTTGGTTTTTTGAGAAGATAAACAAAATAGACAAACCATTAGCCAGACTAACTAAAAAAAAGAAGAGAGAAGACCTGAATAACAACAATCAGAAATGAAAAAGGAGACTTTACAACCAATACTACAGAAATACAAAGAATTATTAGAGATTATTATGAACAACTATATGTATGCCAACAAATTTGAAAACCTGGAGGAAATGGATAGATTACTGGACACATACAAGCTACCAAGATTGAACCAAGAAGACATAGGAAAACTCAACAGACTGATACTAAGCAATGAAATTGAAGCAGTAATCAGAAATCTTCCAACAGAGAAAAGTCCAGGACTGGATGGCTTCACTGCTGAATTCTACCAAAGCTTTAAAGAGGAAATAATACCAATACTTTTCAAATTATTCCAAAAAATTGAAAGAGAGGCCATTTCCCGAAATTTCTATGAAGCCAGCATCACCCTAATACCAAAACCAAAGAAACAACAAAAAAAGAGAACTACAGGCCAATATATATATATATATATATATATTGGCCTGTAGTTCTCTTTTTTTGTTGTTTCTTTGGTTTTGGTATTAGGGTGATGCTGGCTTCATAGAAATTTCGGGAAATGGCCTCTCTTTCAATTTTTTGGAATAATTTGAAAAGTATTGGTATTATTTCCTCTTTAAAGCTTTGGTAGAATTCAGCAGTGAAGCCATCCAGTCCTGGACTTTTCTCTGTTGGAAGATTTCTGATTACTGCTTCAATTTCATTGCTTAGTATCAGTCTGTTGAGTTTTCCTATGTCTTCTTGGTTCAATCTTGGTAGCTTGTATGTGTCCAGTAATCTATCCATTTCCTCCATATTTTTGATGAACTTAGAAACAAAAATCCTCAACAAAATGCTAGCAAACAGAATGCACAACACATCAGAAAGATTATTCACTGTGATCAAGTGGGATTCATCCAGGGATGTAAGGATGGTTCAACATATGCAAATCAATAACTGTGATACACCACATCAACAAAACTAAGAACATATAATAATCTCAATAGATGCAGAAAAAGCATTCAACACAATTCAACATTCCTTCATGATAAAAACTCTCAAGAAATTAGGTATAGAAGAAAGGTATCTCTACAGAATAAAAGCCATATATGACAAACAAACCCACTGTCAATATTACCCTGAATGGAAAAAGGTAAAAGCTTTTCCTTTATGAACAGGGGTAAGACACGGATGCCCACTCTCACCTCTCCTCTTTAACATAGTATTGGAAGTACTTGCCAGAGAAATTAGACAACAGAAAGAAATAAAGAGCATCCAAATAGGAAAAGATGAAGTCAAATTGTCGCTGTTTGCAAATGACTTGATTCTATGTATAGAAAACCCAAGAAACTCTACCAAAAAATTCTTAGAGCTTATAAATGAATTCAGTAAAGTTGCAGGATACAAAATCAATGTACAAAAATTAGCAGTGTTTTAATACCCAATAAAAAACTAGAAGAAAAAGAAATCAAGAAAGCAGCTCATTTACAATAGTCACCAAAAACAACAACAACAATAACAACAACAACAACAACAACAAAAACCTAGGAATAAATCTAAGCAAGGAGGTAAAAGATCTCTATAGTGCAAACTATAAATCACTGCTGAAAGAAATTAAAGAGGACACCAAAAGATGGAAAGACATTCCTTGTTCATGAATTGGAAGAATCAACATAGTGAAAATATTCATATTACCCAAGGCCATCTACAGATTCAATGAGATGCCCATCAAAATACCAATGACATTCTTCACAGAAATAGAAAAAACAATCTTAATATTCATACGGAATAACAAAAGACCCTGAATAGCCAACATGATCCTGAGGAAAAAAATCATTTCAATTTTTCAGAGTAGTTTGAAGAATTGTTATTAATTCCTTCTTAAAGGTTTGGTAGAATTCAGCAGTGAAGCCATCCAGTTCTGGGCTTTTCTTTGTTGCCAGACTGCTGATTACTGCTTCAATCTCATTACTACTTTTTTGTCTATTCAGGTTTTCTGTTTCTTCTTGATTCTGTCTTGGTAGTGTGTATGTGTCCAAAAATTTATCCATTTTCTCCAGGTTTTCAAATTTATTGGCTTATAGTTGTTTGTAATAGTCTCTAATGATTCTTTGTATTTCTGTAGTATTGATTGTAATGTCTTCAGTTTCACTTCTAATTGTGGTTATTTGGGTCTTTGCTCTTCTTTTTTTAGTTAGCCTAGCTAATGGCTTGTCCATTTTGCTTATCTTCTCAAAAAACTAACCTTTTGCTTCATTGATCTTTTGTATTGTATTTTGGGGGGTCTCTATTCCATTTAGTTCTGCTTTGATCTTAATTATTTCTTTACATCTACTAATTTTGGGATTGGATTGTTCTTTTTCTAGTTCTTTGAGATGTAGCATTAGTTTATTTGAAATCATTCTATTTTTTTGATGTAAGCATTGATTGCAATAAAATTCCCTTTTAGCATTGCTTTTGCAGTATCCCACAGGTTTTGCTATCATGTCTCTGTTTTTGTTAGTTTCAAGAAGTTTCTGATTTCCTGTTTAATTTCTTCATGGACCCATAGATCATTCAGGAGAAAGTTGTTGATTTCCATGTATTTGTATAGTTTCCCGAGTTTCACTTGTTATTGATTTCTAGTTTTAATTTATTGTAGTCTGAAAAGAAACTTAAAGTTATTTCAATTTTTAAAAAATTATTGATACTTGATTTGTGACCTAACATATGGTCTGATGAGGAGCATGTATATTTTGTAGTTGTTGGATGAAGTGTTCTGTATATACCTGTCAGGTCCCGTTGGTCTAAAGTGTGGTTTACGTCCTGGGTTTCTCTGTTGATTTATTGCCTAGATGATCTGTCCAGTGCTGAAATAGGGATGTGAGGTCCACTACTACTGTTGTATTAGGGTCTATCTCTTTCTTTAGGCCCAATAGTGTTTACTTTGTATATCTGGGTGCTTGAGTTTTGGGTGCATATATATTTGTGATTGTTATGTCCTCCTGTTAAATAGATCCCTTTAGCATTTTACAGTGGCCTTCTTTGTCTCTTTTTATGGTTTTTGGTTTAAAGTCTATTTTATCTGGTATAAGAATACCTACTCCTGCTCATTTTTGGTTTCCATTTGTGTGGTATATCTTTTCCCTTCCTTTACTGTTAGTCTCTGTGTGTCTTTAAGGTGAGGTTAGTCTCTTGAAGACAACATACAGTTGGGGTCTAGCGTTTTATTCTAATCAGTCAGTCTATGTCTTCTGATTGGGGAACTTAATCCATTTACATTTGGGGATGTTAGTGAAAAGTATTGTCTTACTCCTGGCATTACATTGATTTTCATTTGGATGTTTTAAATATCTTTTGTTCCTTTCTTCCCCTTTTATCATTCTTCTTTGATGTTTGTTGGTTTTTTGAGGTGGTAAGATTTAGTTTCTTTCTCTTTCTTATTTGCATTTTTGTTCTGCCAGTGGGTTTTGTTCTTTCTTGTATATTTGTGGTAATGATTATTGTTTTTCAAATTCAAGATGCAGGACTCCCTTGAGAATTTCTTGCAGGACTGATCATGTGGTGGTGAACTCCCACAGTTTTTGTTTGTGTGGAAAATAGGCTATTTCTCCTTCATTTCTTTCTTTTTTTTTTTGTCCTTTTTGAGAGCGGCCGCACTGCGCTCAGCCAGTGAGTGCACCGGCCATCCCTATATAGGATCCGAACCCGCGGCAGGAGCGCCGCTGCGCTCCCAGCGCCGCACTCTCCTGAGTGCGCCATGGGCTCGGACCTCTCCTTCATTTCTGAGTCTTGCTGGGTATAGTATTTTTGGCTGGCAGTTTTTTCCTTTTGTATTTTTATTTTATCATCCCATTTTCTTTTGGCTTGTAGAGTTTTTGTTGAGAAATTTGCTGTTAGTCTGGTAGGGGCTCCCTTTTAGTTGTCTTGATGGTATTCTCTTGCTGCTTTTATGATTCTTTGTCTTAGAGCTTTGCCAGTTTGACTATGATGTGTCTTGGAGAAGATCTTTTTAGATTGAATCTACTTGGGGATCTTTGAGCCTCCTGAATCTGAAGGTTTGTGTCTTTCTCTATACCTGGGGATTTTTCTGTTACTATCTTGTTGAATGCTTTTTTGATGCCTTTTCCTTACTCCTCCCCTTCTGGAACACCTATGATTCAAATATTTGTGCATTTAATGTCTGCTGGTTCTCTTAGATTACCTCCATTTTTAAAAATTCTTTTTCAGGCCGGCCCGGTGGCGCACTCGGTAGAGTGCGGCGCTTGGATGAGGGTTCGGATCCCATATAGAGACCGGTCCGCTCACTGGTTGAGCATGGTGTGGGTGCGACACCGAGGGTTGCGATCCTGTTACCGGTCATGAAAAAAGACAAAAAGGAAAAAAAAAAAAGAAAATTCTTTTTTCCTTTTTTTGTCTGCCTGGATTATTTCAAAAAGACTATCTTGTAGATCAGAAATTCTATCTTCTGCTTTTTCTAGCCTGCTGCTTAAGCTCTTGTTTGTGTTTTTCTTTTGATTGAGTGAATCTTTCAGTTTCATGAGGTCTGCTATGTTCTTTTTTTAAAGTACTAATCTCTTCATAAATTTCCTCCTTCATATCCTGGATTTTTTTTTCTCATTTCTTTTCTTTCTTCTTCTTCTTTTTTTTTTAAAGATGACTGGTAAGGGGATCTCAACCCTTGGCTTGGTGTTGTCAACACCATGCTCAGCTAGTGAGCCAACTGGCCATCCCTATATAGGATCTGAACCTGTGGCGTTTTTTTCTCATTTCTTTATGTTGTCTGAGTCTTCTTGCATCTATTTGAGCTTCCTTAACATTGTGGCTTGGAATTCCTTTTCAGTTGTTTCAAGAGTTTCCTGCTCTATAGGTTCTGATATTTGAGAATTTCTGTATTCTTTTCGTGATGGTGGCATATTTTCTTGGATTTTTGTATTTCTAGTATATGTATGTTGATGTCTGGTCATCTGGTAGAGCAGTTACTTCTTCTATTGCTCCAGAGTGGGCTTTAAGGAGAGAGACTTCCTCTTCTTTTTGTGGTGTCTGCTTGTGATACTCCTTGTGTCAATGAAGTCAAGTGGCTGTTGGGCCGCATGTATGATGGCTGTGGCTGCTACCGGGGCAGTGAGATGGTTTTATGGCAGCTGTGGCTGTGACGGATGGCGAACCGGCCATCCCTATATGGGATCCGAACCTGTGGCCTTGGTGTTATCAGCACCGCACTCTCCCGAGTGAGCCACAGGCTGGCCCAGAAAACACATTTATATTGCTCTGTGAGTGAAGGATGATGACACAGCTGGCCAAATACTTGGTGGAGAGACAACAAGGGTGAAATAGAGATGGCAGCTAGGCCATCTTGGATCTTACCAGTCCTTGTCTGGGCTCTGAAGAGAATGTATTTGTTGTCATCAGGGCTTGAAGTGGGACCCTAGTAATCTCCTGTTTATTTGTCTTGCTCTGAATTTTAGAAATTATGGAAGGAAAAAGGAATTTGTTGGAAAGCTAGAGAGTAGCTTGTATAACTGTAAGAAAAACTAAAGAAACAGGTAATGAGAAAAGACAGGTGCTAGAACAGCAATAGGTAATCTGGTAGCCTTGGATTGATGAACATCAATGGCCTTTACTCTTTATGTTATTCCTGTCCATATTCAAATTCTAGACAAAGAGCAGCTCTGGCTTTGTATGGATTACTTTTTTGCCCCTTGGCCTGGCAGGAGTGGAGGATCTGACTGACAGCCCCATTAACACTGGATTCAAGAGATGAGGGGCAGTTTCCAGAAGTGAATTTGGGTGCTGTTACCAGAATAAAGAGGAATTCATACTGGGCAGGTGAAACAACAGCTGCCTACCATAGTTTTGTTTGCAGGGTTGTTGCAGTCCTTTGTCATTGAAATCTTTTTTTGGTCATGTGGAAGGCAAAATTCTAAGATGGTCCCCACGATTTCCAACCCTGGTGTACGTACCCTGCATAATCCTCTCCCCTTTAGTGTGGATGGAAACTGGATATCTCTCTTGAAACTTGGCTGCTAAATATTGACTTTGCATTTATCGAAAGAGAGATTATCCTGGTTGTCCTGACCTAATCAGGTGAGTCCTTTTGGAGGAAAAGTCAGAGAGGTCTGCTCCTGCTGACCTTGAAGAAGACAATAGCCGCCATGGGTTCTAAAACTGCAAGTATCTGAATTCTGCCAAGACCCTGAATGACAGGGAGAACGTCTCTGAGTATCTAATGAGACAGGAGCCCTGGCTGACACGTTGAGTACAGCCTTGTGGGACCCCAGAAGAGACCTGGTCACTCTACCTACAGAAACTGTGAGAGATTAAATTTGTGTTCTTTAAGCAGCTAAATTTGTGATAACTTGTTACACAGCAATTGAAAATGGATATAGCTTGCTGTGGATTGAATCCCCCCAAAACTCATTGGAAACTTTAATCTCCGTTGTAATAGTATTAAGAGAGTGGGAAATCCTATTATGGTAATTGAAAGGTGGGGCCTTAAGAGGGGATTATATTGTGAGGATCATACCCTTGTGAAAGGATTAATCCATTTATAGTTTAGTGGGTGGTCATGGGCATGGTTCTGATGGCTTTATAAGGAGAGCAAGTGAGCAGGTTAGGTCTTGTATTAATATTTTTTGTGTTGCTTATAACAAAATACCTGACACTGGGTAATTTATAAAGAACTGAGGTCTATTTGGCTTATGATTCTGGGACAGCTGCATCTGATGTGGCGTCAGGCTGCTTCTACTCATGGTGGAAAATGGCAGGCAGCTGGCACGTACAAGCAGTTCACATGGTGAGAGGAAGCGAGAAAGAGAGAGAGAGAGAGAGAGAGAGAGAGAGAGAGAGAGAGAGAGAGAGAGAGAGATGCCAGGGTCTTTTAAACAACCAGCTCTTGCAGGAACTAACAGAGTGAGAACTCACTCACTACTCCCACCCCCCAGGGAGAGCATTAATCTATTCACGCAGGATTCACCTCCATGACTCAAACAGCTTCCAGCACTGCCACATTGGGGATCAGATTTCCACATGAGTTCTG